>NW_019396334.1:381784-411166 GCF_000591075.1 Eurytemora carolleeae | reverse complement strand
TACTGTCCCGTCATTTTATGTACTGTCCCGTCATTATATGTACTGTCCCGTCATTATATGTACTGTCCCGTCATTTTATGTAATGTCCCGTCATTTTATGTACTGTCCCGTCATTTTATGTACTGTCCCATCATTATATGTACCGTCCCGTCATTTTATGTACTGTCCCGTCATTGTATGTACTGTCCCATCATTATATGTACCGTCCCGTCATTTTATGTACCGTCCCGTTATTTTATGTACTGTCCCGTCATTTATGTACTGTCCCGTCATTTTATGTACTGTCCCGTTATGCCTTATTTGATCTTTATATGTACCGTACAGTCTGCTCAAGCTGCTTAAAATTCGGACCGGTACTTGAACCGAAGTTTACATGAGCCCCCATCTCTTTTAGACATAAAGCTCAATGGGGGTAGGGTATAGGGAAAATATTCTGCATATTTTTATGTTTTAATTTTTTTTTAAAAGTGGCATATTTTGTTAAAGTTGATCTGTCTTATTTTAAAGATTTGACATGTATAGTTGACTCAGCTGGATTAGTTTTCAAAGCGTTCGCAGAAGACTATAAACCTAAAATGCATCTTAGTCATCATATTTTATGAATAATGTACTTTTTCTTATTTAATCGGGGTATTGCCCAATGTTTCTAAAGGGGTTTACACTTTGATGTTAAATAGTCTTTTTTCAAGGTTTCTTGAGAGTTAGGATTGAAATAATTTCCTCAGTTGATAAGATAATGTGATAACCAGAAGAATGAGACACATTAATTGTGCAGAGTGAACAGATTTCACTCTAGCAATTTTGTAAGTGTCTATTTACACTAAAAATATTTACTTTGTAACAACCTCAGATAATCTTAAGTATTGCTATAATGTCGTCTTCCTATTCCATTGCTTTCTGGTTATCTATTTTTTACATATAATCATAAGTCTTTAAAGGCAACAACAAAATAAAATTTATTGTAAAATCTAAAATGTTGAAATGACAGTGCAAACCAATTTATTTTCAGTTGTTATAGAGACTGTAGGTATAATTTTAACATTTCAAATGACCCTCAAAAAAGATGGCGATTCCAGATTCACACCGGTACCCAGTTGAAACCTTGTCTGTTTAATATAGGATGGAAAATATTTTTTATCTTTCTTATTTTAAAAGTGTTTGCTTAAAAAAGTTTCTTAATGTTTTTTCCTCAAAAAAAATTGTATTTGAAAATTATCAAAAAAGTTTTTTTCATTCAAAATGTTTAAATGGATATCTAAAGATGCGTCAGAAGCCGCTGAATACTGTACATCTGTTTGCGTTTCGATATTTTTACAATTGTTTGAACAAAGGCAAAAAAAGGATTTTTCTATTTTGAACTAATTTTTGGCTCAAACTCAGTTTTTAACCTTTGAACATGTTCAATTTTTAGCCGACTTTGATTATTTTGACGTTTCTGAATTCAGTGCTTCAATACGAATCTTGTGATACCCTATTCTCAGGGCAATTGTGCAAATGTAATTATCAGCCCCCTGTAAGGTCATTTGAAAAGTACGCGTTTCTTTAAGAAAAACTTCAAAAAAAGCAATTTTTAAATAAAGATGGAGAAATTTAGTTTAACATAACAGCTGTTGGAAGTGCTCTTTTTCACCTTGAAACTGAAAAATAGAGACATAAAACTGTTTTACGTGTTTTCCTAGGAATACTAGATTAAAAACAAACAAATATAGAAAACAAAAAATATAAAAGAGCCTTAGAACTCTGAGTAATTATATCATGATTTAATTTTTTTCAGTCAATTCTAACTCTTAATTTATAGTCTGTATATCTTTACAATCTGATTGCGCAGAGTTTTATATTTTAATCTTTGGAACCTGAGTTCGTGAATATTGAGATCAAGAATTGTATTCGATATTTTGCCAGTGTATTAATCTTAAACCGATATGGATCAAATTGTATAAAATTCAACTCACGCAGAAAACAAACACAAAACAAGCAAAAAGTAAATGTATTTAGATGAAGAAGAAATAAAAATAAATCATCTAAGTATTTTGGCCTTTCAAGTTTTAAGTGGAAATGAAAAAGTTTATGATTTTAATAAAGTTTTGATCGGATTCTTCACATATTTTTTATTGCATTTTGCAAAATTTTGAATAGAATTTTGCAAAATTAAAATACATGATTCCTACTCTAATTGTATGTTTAAACAAATAGTTCAAACAGTTCATACTTTGACTATTTGTTTTAATAGAACAGAGAATTTTGGATACTCAACATCCCGATCGCTAGATCTCGATATCCACGGTGGACACTTTTTTTGCAGAATCTGCAGAATCATGAATTCGGATTTCTGCAGTTTCTCTTTTCTCCGATTGGTTGAACTCTAAAATTTTGGGTTTCTGATTTGATGTTTGTTTGTGTGCTTTCTTCTATATAATAAAACAAGACATTTATATATATGTTCCCTCTGGCCGACCAAACGGCTGGACCGAATGGGGGAAAACTTTTTTGTGGACATTCATGGGTAGGCGGGGGGGTTGACACAGGCAAAAAGAAATTGAAATTTTTTTGCACAATTTTTTTTTCCCCGGGCAACGCCGGGCCCTTCAGCTAGTCTTCTAAATAATAAAACAATGCATTCATATAAATGTTCCCTCTGTCCGGCCAAACGACTAGACCGAATGGACTTAATAGGTAGCATGGAAGTTACATAGGTTAAACAAATTTTAAATTTTCTTTTCTTCAGAAATTCAACATTTTTTTTATCGAAAATTGTTTTCTTAATAGAAAATTTTTTCTTCAAAAATCCAATTATTTTATTTCAAATTTGATTTTTTAAAATTCCACGGGCAGCGCCGGACCCTGCAGCTAGTATCCAATAAACGTCAAAACGGCTGAATCAATCATACCCAAAGTTTTTTTGGAAACTCACATGACGCCAGGGAAGGCTTCAGGATAATAACAGATGAAATATTTACCCCAGAAAAAAATGTTTACATTATGAAATTAAAATGCTCAAAATTTTAAAAGGAAAATTCGTTAAATACGATTTACAATCTAAAATGACAGCTTTAAGAACAACGGAAAACTAAAACTGTGCCCTAGGTCTATTGCCTTTGAAAGACTGAAGGTAATTAATTTTCATCATCACCTATTAATTATTAACAGCATATTTCTTATAAGAGGTTTCTCTAGGTTTACTTGCTGGGGAAGATTTATGGTATCAAATTTTAAATTTCTAAATTTCTAAAACTTTTAAAGCACTATAAGTTTTCGCAAAAAAGATAATAATCCATAAATAATCTAGACAAATTTTAATTTCGATGTTGGACTAAACGTAGACGAATTTTAAAATCTTCAAATTATTCTTTCCTTGTTAAAAACTTTTACAAATAATCTCCCAAGGACAAAGTACAAATTGTAACTAATACGCAATATGTATTAAGTCTCAAGAAAACAATTTCTTGAAAGTATTTTTTTAAATGACCTATTAGATTAAATATGAAATTTTTATCAATATCAAGTAATTAATTTGTGGAATCGTACATTTGGAAAATTGTACATTTTGGGAAGTTGTACATGTGCTAAACTGAACATATATGAAACAGAACATTTTGAAAATTTAACATGTGAAAAATGTGTTCTTGGTAAATTTTATGTTTGAAAAAGTACATTTGGGAGATTGCATTGCTGGGAAATTAATATCATACATTTGGGAAATCCAAATGGTGGAATTTAGATATTTGGGAAAATGTTTACTTCAGAAATTGTACATTTGGGATAGAATTAATTTGGAAAATTGTGAAAATGGGAATTAGAACTTTTTAAATTGTATACAATTCAAATTTGAGAAATTTAGGGAAATTGTACATTTTGAAATAGAAAATTTTAAATCAAAATCAAAATCTGACAAAAAAGTCTAATATCAAAACCTGACAAAAAGGTCTAATATCAAAACCTGACAAAAAGGTCTAATATCCAAACCTGACAAAAAGGTCTAATATCAAAACCTGACAAAAAGGTCTAATATCAAAACCTGACAACAAAGGTCTAATATCAAAACCTGACAAAAAGGTCTAATATCAAAACCTGACAAAAAGGTCTAATATCAAAACCTGACAAAAAGGTCTAATATCAAAGGTCTAATATCAAAACCTGACAAAAAGGTCTAATATCAAAAATATTTTTCTTGTTAAAGTTTTGTAAGGCAATAAATAATAAAGCACATCTTATTTTTGTATTGAAAATTTAATTCATTTCTTTTGAGTGAAATTTTAGAATTTCATTTATAAAAGAAACCTAGATATAGGGTTAGCTAAGTTGTTAAAAGATCAAACTGAATATTTATATATTTTGATGAATTCGAAACCAAATCTTCAAATTCTATCCACTCCATTTCTTTCCAATGCATACTAGAGAATCATGTCTAGAAATGCAAATCATCAGACAAGCTTAAAGAGACTGTTTAAGAACCTTCCAGGTTTCCGTGAAAGATGGCAGTTTAAAATTGAAACTTTGATCTGATAAAAATGTCAATTTTGCATAGAAACCACAAAAGAAAAGAAAACGATAGATAAACCAAGAAATGAATTTGTCTTGATCATATTTAAAGAGAAAAATTAAGTTTTAGAGGTACCGGTGTAGATCGGGAATAGCGCTTATATAGTCCCTTTAAATAAAATATATATTCATGATGAGAATAAGAGAATAAAAGAATAACTTTCTTTCAAAAGGAATATTTTCTTTAAAAGAACGTTTTTAAATTTTTTTATCAAGATTTTTAGAAAACAAAAATAGTTATAAGTTCTTTGGAAATGCATATGGCCGGGAAAAGTTTTGACATTTTTAAAATTTTGAATCGATTTGCAGCTTCGAAAATACTTTGCTCCTAATATTTTGATCAAATTTAATAATTTAACAGTTTTCTGTTGGCTTTTTAAGCGATCACTTTTTTATAAAAACAAAACATTATGCTATAAAAGTTTGTACCTCACCGAATATTATGACTTGATTAAAGAAATATCAATTGATCTTCACAATTTCAGTTTAAGTTAAATTTTCTTAAATCTTCGTGGGTTCTTTTAATGGCAAGAACTGTCTGATTTGTTTTAAAACGGATTAAAAAATGAATTACTAAATCTAACGGTCCTAAATTTATTCTATTTAAAGTGCAGTATCGTAGAGAAAGTTTTTAGATTTAATTTGAGTAAAAATAATTGGCTTGTGTAGAAACAGGTTAAGAAAAAAATGTCCTCTTATTATTGAAAATTATAATTCCTTATGGATTCAGACTTTTATTGCAATTATTTCGGCCTGCGCTGTAATCGATATTCTTAAACGATTAAAGCTTATAAGATGGCATTTGAAGAAATTGCAAATACAGTTTTAGAGAAGATAACGATTGATAAATAAAATTAATCGATTCTCCCAATTGACTTTCATCGATAATTTTTTTTAAAATATTTTCTTATACATGTTATTATGTATCTGTAGAATTTTTGTTACATTTTTTACTATTTATATATCATTTTTATCTATAAATTTAAAAAATATAGATTTTTAAAATCAACCCTCTAGAATGGACAATTCAGGAGTATTTTTTAGATTGAATTTGCACTCTTGTTGAACAACTCTATACCGTACAAATGTTGTAAAGGTCTCAAATGAAACTAGAAAAATGCTTCTATACCCAATGCTGCACTGTCATCTCAACAAAAATGTCGAGCCGGTCATCCCCTTTAAAGCCAAGTATATTAACTAGATTTTTCTCTTAAAACAAATTATTAGATCGGGGGATTATCATTCCCTCTTCTCAAATTTGATCACAGATTCTTTTTCCAAACTAAATTAAATCTGAAATCTTTCAATACTTCTTCTTCTCCTTAATATCTCTATTCTCTTCACTTGTATGCACTAAACTCTGTATGTAGAAATTGAAGAATTGAACCTAACTTTCTTATTAAATTCTTCCAGGATTCAAACTTATCACTGCGTTTTAGCATAATTAATTTATTCATTATTTTGAGAATTTTTGAATAAAATTAATTAAATTTCGATTATGTATTTTTACCAGCTGTAGGTATGGAAGCTATGTGAGCTAGAATAAAGTTTTACATTTTTATTTTCTAACAAATATAATTAAAATGTCGAATTGTTTCTCTTGCAATTTGTTTAACTTCCAGGACGTTAAGCGTAGTTTCAAGCGAACATCCAAGCAATTCACGATTCACATTGGTACCCGACCATAATGCTTTGTCTGATCCATCACGCACTTCTTGACCCTTTAGTAAAAGTAAATTCAACCTAAAGTCTGACCGCGTCAACCTTGTTGCACCGGCTAGTCCTATTGAGTCCCTGCTTTATTTACCCAATGTCTGGGCGATACAGTACAAACTGGGACCGAAAAGATTGACCCGGCTCGGAAATTCAAATGTACTACGGCTGCCCGTTCCATGCAAATAATATTCAAAGTATTATTTTTAATTAATCAACGTAAACACATTTAAATTACTTTTTGCAACGTTTTGTAAAATACAGTGGTACGCGATTATATAAATACAATAAAGACGACTTTATCATTTGAGTCTTGACATCTTCTCTGTTTTTCCATTTTTATGTGTTTCTATACTGTTTAAATGCTCGATAAAAACCAAAATTGAAAAGTAATCTTCATTGTATTGATATAATCGCCTACCACTGTATATTAAGCCAATAAGAAGAAATTATTGTTACCTAATTCTCTCAAATTGATATGAAAATCATCAAGCCAGAAGTCAGAACTTATTGTTTATCTCGGGATCAAGCATTGATCATAATCTTATGAAGACCTACTGACCTATTTCATTCTTCTTTGATAACTTTAATTGATCTTCACATTCAAAAATGCTCATATTGAGTATCTAGATTAAATGTTTGATTAACGATACTCCACAGGTGAGTTGTGACCTCAGTCAATCTCTATAGACTTATCATTAGTGTCTTCTTAAAAAAAAAGTTAAAAAGTGATTATTTACAATTGCATTATAAACTTGGGTTCATACCAAGTACAGGGCCGACTTTAAAGCAGCTTATGAGAAAGCTGTACATAACACACAATTACACTGTAATAGAAAAACGGTACGGTACACCAAATGAATCAGCCCCTTCTAGGGAAATTCTAATGTGATCATTACAGAATTCAAGGTTGGAAAAAATTGCAGTAATTGTTTCGTTATTTCTCTCTTTACAATAGTTTCAAATTTCTGCTCAAGTTTATATGTTCAGTAATTTTCCGTTCATTTTAAAAGGTTGAACACTTATTTATAAAATCTTTTTTTTTTCTCTCTTTTAGATAGTTTTCAAATTCTTCTCAAGTGTCCTGCTGTTTACAAGGTTTGTGAAAAGTGCAGTAATTGTGTCCTTATTTGCCTCTTTCAGATAGTTTCCAAGTTCTCCTCTAGTGATATATAGTGTAATGCAAGAATGGAAAGATATCTGGGAGAAAGAAAACTATGTCAGGATTCCAATACGGTAAGAACTACTCTCCTCTAAAACCCACTATTTGATATATCTTCGGTCAGTATACTGCAAATCATTGAAGAACACACCGAAAGCTTAATCGAGGGTAGAAACACTTTTTAATAGCAAAGTAATTGAGTTTTTTCCACAAACTCTGATTTTTTCATTTTTATATCTTTGCAACCCCCATTGTCGTAGACCTTAGTGATTTCAAACTATGAATTATGTTAGATCAAGTAATCTAATCAGGTTACAAAAATGTTTGTTTATTAACGAATTTCCAAAACTTTTCAAGTTTACCCGAGAAAACTGTAAAAAAAATCAAATGAGTTGGTCTTGAAAAAAAAAGGAAAAGCAATTTCAAAATTGATTTTTCTTATTAATGGTTTAATTGCAAGTTAAATGTTTTTTTGTAATCAAAGTATTTTAAAAATTTGCTTGATAACCATGATTTTGTCTCAATTTATATGAATTGCTTCGTGGAATTTTATTTCTAATATTTAACAAAAAATGTAAAATCATGCTTATTTAGCAAGGAAAACCTGCAATCTTTTCAATTCAATTCAATTCAATATTGTTCATTAAATTAGCAAATTTAAAAAAATCTGCCAAGAAATGTTTTGGTACAAAATCTGGAGAATTTCATTGGGCCAATTCTATAATTTTTCTCGGGACCAATTCTATAGTATTTCTAGAGACCAACTCATTCAGTATTTCTCGCGGCCAATTTTATTGTTTTTCTTGTAACCAATTCTATAGTATTTTTTAGGACTATTATTTAGGATTTCTTGTGAGTTGTGACCAATTCTGGGACTCAATTATATAGAAATTCTTGAGACCAATTCTATAGTATTTCTTGGGACCGATTCTATAGTATTTCTTGGGACAAATTCTATAGTATTTCTCGGGGCCAATTCTATATTATTTCTTGGGACAAATTCTATAGTATTTCTCGGGGCCAATTCTCATAGAAAATAAAATATATAGAGAAGAATTTACCAGAAAAAAGTGTAAAACGGCCATTTTGTTGTACTGTTTCCATACTGCAGGTGTACTTCACATATTTATGCTTTATAACCTGTTGGGCCCTGGAATATCATTTTATAGAAAATCTAAAATTATTGTTAAAAGGAAGCCAAATTATGAATTAAGCTGGTTTCATAATTGACCAATGATCATTTCACATAGACTTTATGCCTTCCACTTTACAAACGATGATTTTCCGTTATAACTATATAAATCAAATGATGTTTTTATTGACCTAATTCATTATAAAGTTTATTTAACAGTTTAAAAAATTTGAAATTTAAATGGATAGTATAGGGAACATACTGTATTAATGTACTCTACTGCACATAATTTGTGAACATTTACATGATTTGTACACTTTGAACTCCCTTTCAGGCTGAAAGGGACTGAAAAAATTCATACCGAGAGATTCTTTTAATTCCTCTCTATATATTCTATTCTCTATGCCAATTCTATAGTATTTCTTAGGATCAATTCTATGGTATTTCTTAGGATCAATTCTATGGTATTTCTGTGGAAAATTATTTAGTAATTCTCGGCTAAAATTTCATAGTATTTTTTGAGACCAATTATGTTGAATTTGTTGAGAGTTGGTTCAATTCTAGAGAATTTCTCTGAATCCAGTTATCTGTAGTTCTTGGAACCAATTCTTTAGAATCTGTAATTCTTGGAACCGATTCTTTAGAATTTTTTTTTAGAAATTTGCAGAATTTCTTTGGACAAACTCTGAAGAATTTGTAAAGAAATGTTTCTTATCAAATTCTAATTTCGATTCACAGTGAGAACCTTTTTTATGCGAACATTAACTTAAATGGTGGAACATTAAATCAAATTATAAAAGTATTTAAAAAAACTTTAAAAAGTAATATTTCAGGGTTGGAAACCTAACCTGGCCAACCAACAGTACTCCTATAGAGGAAGAACAGATCCAAGTATATTCTTCTTTCCAGGTAAAAATCTTCATGTAAGCTTCATCATTACCATCATCATCCACTATTTTATATTGTTAGATTAATAGATAAACAATGTGTGTGCTTGAGTGTCAATTTTTTAAAGAAATATTTTTGTGAATATTTTTTTCAAATGACAACAAATTAAATTCCCTAAATAAAATGATAATTTCCAGAACACTGCAAACCAAGGAGTGCACGTTCTCACACAAAAATCAGCCGTAGTGCAAAGTACTCCTTCTGCATAGGCAGTCGTAGTACATTAGAATTTCCGAGCCGGGTCAACTTTCCGGTCCCAGTTTGTACTGTACCTAGCTCTAAGGACAGGACAAGGCGGTGCAACTAGGTTGACGCGGTCAGACTTTATGCTTCATAAAGGTTGAATTTACTTTTACTGAAGGGGCAGAGGTGCGTGTCTGAATTTGTGCAAGAAACACGTACAATAATTTACATACACAAGGGCTACACTACAGTTTAAGTGAGTTTATGAGGAAAAACCGAAGGGCAAAGCGTTGCGACACTTTAAACTCAAGGGTGTCTAAAAAAAGTTTCAGAGATGTCTATATATTAAAGTAAGAAATGTTCAGATGTTTTTATGTCAAGCCTTTAAAAATAACAATTTTAAGGAAGGGGTTCAGTTTGTAAGATAAAGGAGAGTAACGAGCCTTTGTTACAAGCCTCAAAAGAAATTAATCTCTAGAAAAGTTAACTCAAGATATATTTACATTTTTTTACAAAGAAAATCTCTAAATTTTGCAAACTCTGGGCAGAATAATTCAATACTTGATTTGGTATTCTTTTTTAAAAATCTAATAATTAAAGCATAGAGTGAATCTAAAAATATTTAGTTTTTACTTGTTTTCTCAGAAATTATTGATAACAGGTTTTCTGTTCTTGTTATTTTTATTCCTTGTCATGTTCATCAGTTCTTGACTCTTTCTGTCTTTCTGTCTTTGTTTCTTTGGAAAAATTTAACTTTTAGCATTCGAAGTTTACTATCAACAAATGTTTTAAAACACACATAATTTTCATTCGCCCCCTTTTAAAAATATAAACACTTTCTTTTGTATTATGGTTTTGCAGGTTGTTGCTATAGCAGTGATATCGGGCTTCTTCTCCTTTCTTACAATCCTGGGAAATATAATGGTAATGTATTGCATTTATTTGAGCAATTAATTTTTTAAATTCTCATTATAAAGGAATTGAGTCTTTGCCACTAACTCTGATTTTCTAATCCCTATATCTACTTAACCCATTGTAGTAGACCTTATATATTTCAAACTATGATTTATGTTTTATCAAATAATCTAAGTTTGAAATATAAAAAGTTTACACAATCAGGTTACAAAGATATAGAGATTAGAAACTTTGAGTTTGTGATAAAGACTCAATTTCTTTATACATTAGGGCACACAATTATTCTAATAGAGTTACAGTATTTGCAGTATTTTTTCTTTTTTTGAAATGGGTCTGTTTCATCTAGTTTTCTAACTAATATAAAGGGCACATCATTTCTGATCTTTTATGACTCCAAATTTTGATTTTCGTGACTAATCAGAAAATTTAGAAAGATCTATTTAAAAATTAAATAAGCCTAATATAAAAATGTTATTGCAGAAATATTAGGTTTTATGAGTACGTATTATGCGAGTGTTTTAAATCTTGAAGACGGTCGGCGAGAGTGTTTGTATGAAAATGTTATAAAGGGACGAAAATGATTTCTTAATTTGATTATAAATAACTTTTTTTCTGATTTTTTAGGTGATGATATCCTTCAAGCTGGACAAGCAGCTGCAGACCATCAGCAACTATTTCCTGTTCTCCTTAGCTGTAGCTGACTTTACTATTGGAGTATTCTCTATGCCAATGTTTACCGTCTACACTGTTGTAGGTTAGTTTGAAATAGATTTTAAAGAAACTGTTTGCTAAACTTTTATGAAAAATAGCTCAAACTTACACTGTGTGATCTCTATATCCACTATTCAAAACTTTAAACTTTAAGAGATTTTAGTTATTTCTGCAGATTTCGATCACCACGATTTTGAAAGCGGCAAATTCCCTATTGCTATTTGTCAAACAAAATAAAGAAAATCAGCGTAATTTTCTGTTTTTAAAATGTACGAACAAAAAATGTTCTAAAAAACAAAATTTGTATTGTAAACAGACCCTATTAACAAGTGATTATAATTCACTAATATCGCCATGTTCTGGTTCTAAATGTAGTTTTTTGTTGTCGTTTCTTAAATAAATTTTTATTAAATTTTTAGGATTTTGGCCATTTGAACCATTTGTCTGTGATACTTGGCTTGCAGTGGATTATCTAGGAAAATATTCAAATTAAATTTTAAAAATACAAAAAAAAATGTTGCCGCTTTTTACACTTCCAAAGACATTTGCATCATTTCATTTATTTGAACAGAGGTCATTAAGTTAGATAAACCAATAAAGAATAGCCTCTTGTTGTTATGATTTTTTATTTCCTATACCTTTGCAACCTGATTACGATGTCAACCTTTAATATTTTAAACTATGACCCACTTGTTTAAGCTAAATGCAAAATTTAGAACCGGAGAGGTTTTATTTTATCAATAACTTTCTATGTTTCCCAGAGAAATCTATATATTCAAATTTCTACTGAAGTTTTCTTGTCACTGTAAAAAACATTTTCTGGCATTTTTCTATTCTGAACAAAAGTAAAGTGCGAAAAATACAAATGTAAAAATGTATTTTCTAAATATGTTGGATTAAATAAATTAAATTTTGAATATGACAAATCAGTGAGTAACGCAAGTGTTATGAATCTTCTTATCATATCCTTTGATAGATATTTCTCTGTAACCAGGTTAGTAAATTGATAGTACTTATTAACCTAAAGGAGTTGAGTTTTTGCCACAAACTCTGATTTTCTAATCTCTATATCTTTGTAACCCAATGTCGTAGACCTTAGATATTTCAAACTATTAATATATTTCTCTGTAACCAGGTTAGTAAATTGATAGTACTTATTAACCCTAAACAGGATGGGGGGGGGGGGTTTGGCACCCTCCCCCCTGTAGTTTTTTGTCATAGCACTCTCATTTTTGACAATATCACCGTGAAATTTTGTGACTTTTAATGAATAGTAATTTAAAGAATTTTTGTAAAACATTTTTTTTTAATTTACAGGGTAGGGTACAGGGTGGAACAAAAATCCCGTCTGTGAAAAAAAAATAATCTAAAATACCCCCTTACTTTTTTGTGTCTAAAGCTACAGATTTAAAAAAACTATATTTTTGAAAAGCCTTTTGAAACATGTGTCACTTTGATATTTGTTTAAAACAAAAAAAATATGTTTTTTAACTTTTTTTGATCCTTTTATAGCCATTTTTTCCACCCTTCCTAACACCCAAACTGTTAAAGTTATCGGTCTATTTTTTTCTTTGAGCTGGCCATGAAAAATTGGGCTATGAACATGAATTTTCAATTTAAATTTTGATTTTTAAGTTTAAAATTTTCAGACCTTTGTCATATCGAGCAAGACGCACAACTAGAAAGGTATGATTTAATCTATTAAGGAACCATTTGTCGAAATTTGACAATGCACACTTTTGATAAATGATCAAAACTAAAAATAATGTTCATAATAATGTTTATTAAAATAATAATGAAATAATAATAATAATAATAGCACACTTTTGATAAATGATCAAAACTAAAAATAATGTTCATAATAATGTTTATTAAAATTATAATAATCAGGCAGCAACAATGATTACCTCTGCCTGGGTTCTCTCCTTGATAATCTGGGTTCCCTGGATCTACGCCTGGCCTTATATAGAAGGAAACAATACCATATTTAATATTTAAAGGGAGTGTGCGCAATAAACAAAAAGGGGTACCATATATAATGTTTAAAGGGGCGTGTGCAAGTACAATAAACAAAAAGGGGTGCTTTATTACTTAAAGGTAGTGTTTGCGATAAATGATCAGTTGGCCAAAAAAGGAAGTATTCACGCGTGACGAAAAGGGATGTTTCATTCGAAATTGAAAGGAAAGGTTCGCGATAAACGAAAAATAGTACTATATTTAATTTTTAAAGAGGTATATGATCTAAATCAAAGTAATACTAAGGATATGAAGGTGAAAGAGGTTGTTTTTTGTACACATTTTACCATATCGAATTAGGACTATATTCATATTAATAAAAACATTTACAGAGATTGTATCCAAATATCGGAAAAGAAAGTAAATCTTTACCGAAAAATCAATTTTCTAAAATATATTTCCTTTTGTGCCTGAAAGTGTAAAGCTTTGATATTTTAAACTTAGATTATTTGATCTAACAGAATTTATAGTTTGAGATATGTAAGGTTAACAACATTTGGTTGCACAGATATAAAGGATGAGAAAATTAGAGTATCTTGCAAGATGTTAATGTTTACTGATTTTTGTTTTATTTACCTTAAACCAGTTTGTCATTGTTGAAAAAAATAAAAGCAAATTATACCAAATCCCCCCCCCCAAAAAAAAATACTCATTTCCACCATGGTCAATGAAAATTGGAAAGAATTGCTTCATTTCTTTGAAGTAAATGGATCTAACGAATAATATCGCTTTTGTGTAAAAAACTAAAATATATCCATTTAATATTATATTTTATCGATGACCATAAACATTTATTCTTTTCAGTTTTACAAGACAGTTTTGCAAAAGATAAAAAAAAGAAATAAACATAAAATCAAAGCAATTAATGGTTTTCTTGTTGAACTCCATGTTTTGGTTGAGGAAAAAATCATCTGAGGTTGGAACTCTGAAGTGTATGGAGTAGCGATAATTTTGAACAATTGATCTTGATATCCAAGTTGGAACTTTCAAATTTGACGATAAATGCTAGGTCCCTAAATGAAAGTTATCCCTGTAGAATTGATCGCCAGGGGTTTTTAAAGATGAATAAAGTTAATCATTACAAGAAAATCAATACTTAATCACATGATTCAAAACTCAAAAATTATGACTTCTGAATTTGATGAATTAAATCCGCCAAGAACAGGTTTTAATTGAGCGCCGGCTTAAATCATGAAACAATGAATATAATTTTAAGTGAAACCAATCATATTTAAGTCGCGGCTCAAATTCTTTAAATTCGGGCTCTGATCAGAAATAAATATAATAAATAAGTAAATATAAATTCTTCATTGAATTATTAATCCGTTATACTTGCATCGTGAAGTCGTCGACTGGTAAGGTAAATTGTCTCAGTTTACACCGTCAGGTTTTAAAGATATATGAATTTGAAAATTTGAGTACGTGGCGAAGAAAAATAAGAAAATTTAAACTTATTGTATAATTAAAGTACGCTAGAATAAAAACAAGTAGGTTAGTTCATGCAAATAATATCGTTTTGAAAAGGCTTGCAGCAAAGTAACCATTTGTTTTAGCTGATAATGTTCATTTTCTATGATTTTTCTAACGAAACATTTTCCAACCCTATCATTATTTGAATATGATCTAAAAGGTTTACAGATAATGTTAGGTTAGACATTTATCAGTTTTTCTTTTAGTTTTGGTAATTTACAGGGAGCTTAAGCACTCTAGTATGCCGAGCCCATTAGCGCCTGATCCAATCAGGGTTCAACCATGTGTTTGGTGTCTATTCTGAACCAATAGAAATTGCATGGCGGTAACATCTATCTTTCTATCTATCTCATTATCCAATTAGAGATAAATCCTTATTGCGGCGCTTTACACTAAATGGAAATATTTACTTCTAAAGAATCTATAAGGCCTGTAAAAATGTTAAAATGTTTTCTAAAGGAGTTGAGTTTTTGCCACAAACTCTGATTTTCTAATCTCTATATCTTTGTAACCCAATGTCGTAGACCTTAGATATTTCAAACTATTAATACTTAAAGATAAAATAAGCTAAGTTTGAAATATCAAAGGTTTTCACCATCAGGTTGCAAAGATATTGGGATCAGAAGATTTAAGTTTGTGGCAAAAACTCAATTCCTTTCGATTTCTCTTTAGAAAAAACTGCAAAACTATTAATTGCTGGTATTACTTTAATGTTAGAATATGGTTTTGCTTGAACAGGGATTGAACGAACTGTAGAAGAGAAAGCAGAATGTGTTGTTCAGTTCTTGGATAAGAATATAGCTCTCAATGTTCTCTGCGCTATGGCAGCATTCTTCCTACCTGCAACAATCATGTGCGGACTATATCTTAGGTTAGTACTCACCAATTATTTATATAAATATTCTAATTTAATGGAATAAAAAACGTAATTTGAGTAACTCTTCTGCTGGGGTACTTGAAAACCAGGATATGCTGTGGGGGGGGGTCAATTTGAACCCCCCCCCTCCCTTCTAAATCCCATGTTTGATGTCCAAATATGACAAATGATTCATCATTGGAAAGCTCTTGTGCTCTACTTTTAGAATCTGCAAAAAAATTAGCAAAACTTGTGCAATTCGTTTCCTTATGTCAAAGGCTTTCCAAAAAGCTAAATCTTATCAAAATTTGACAAGTGGAAGTGGGTCAAAACAAAGATTTAGTTACAGGAAAATTCAGTCATTTAATACTAACTGCCTGAGGACTCAGGCAGTTAGTATTAAAGCCTGGTTTTAGGCCTAAAGGGAGGGCTTTGGGTATGTAGGAAAAATCAGAAAATTTCAACAGCCTCAGACCAATACTTTTTGAGTTATGTAAAAAAAAACTACAGTGGAGGGTCAAATTGACCCCCCCCCCCCCCAGCAGGAATAGGGTTAAATCATAAAAAATTAGTGTTTTTCTTCTGTTTAAAATGTCATTTTATGCTTGTCGAAACCTTTGTAACCAACCTTATGCAGATGCACTCTAAAAAATGTTTAAAAAATTAAGTTTCGAAGAGGGAATTTCTTCTGGAATTTCCTCGAAGCCGTTAATGTTTATTCTTTCAGTAAATTTAGAATCTGTTTATTATTCAGAGTTAGGTTAAACTTGGAGACCTTTCTGCCATTTGTTTTGATTAAAATCCTAAATTCCCGGAACGATCTGTTATAGTTACTTAGCGGCTAGATCAAATAAAGGATCATTATACACACTTGTACTTTGCAAAATTTAAGAATAATGAGCTGCATTGATTTTCTATTTCTGGATCACTGTGCTCTTGTCAGGCTACATTTTTAATAAAATTTTTTTGGTCGACTTTACATGCACTTGGTAGTCCAGACTGAATATTACGCCTGAATCCATCTGCATATGCGTTACATGAATTGAACCGACTTGGATCATGCCACTTTAAGCCACGTCGCGGAAGCAAAATGTCAGATTTGATACCTTCTATACAAACCAAGAATTTAATCATCTTTAATTCGTTCATATTGATCCGTATTGATATGAGTATATATAAAAAAAAACTACCTACGGTACCAATACAATTGTGAACTAGGAAGACGACATTAAATCAATATTATGTAATGTACGTTTAAATCGTAACATTTAACCTTTAGCTTTGAAACCGACGTACAATAAACTTGAAATAGACCAGGATACAATTGCTGCTTTTCATGTCCTTTAAACATAAATTCGTCTTCCAATTTCACAGATTTATGGGTCGTATACTGTACAATTTTATATATTTATATTGCAGGGTTTGGTGGGAAACAGTTAAACGGCAACGTGATTTGGTGCACCTGCAGGCAGGCAAGAAAATGAGCAGTAAACGATCTGATTCAAGGTACATTCAACCTAAATAAAGTCTGACCGTGTCAACAACCTTGTTGAACCGGGTAGTCCTGTCCATAGAGCTATGTACAGTACAAACTGGGACCGGAAGGATTGAACCCGCTCGGAAATTCAAATGTACTCCGGCTGCCTGTGATATATATATTATATATATATAGTTGTAATCTCTGTAAGGTTGTTTGTTTGTTTGTCCGATCATAACTCAGGAAACCCTTGACCGGATTCTTGTAAATTTTGATTAGAGATTAGGGTAGGTGAATGTTCTTATAGCTTGGTTTGAAAGTTTTAAATTAAGAACTGCGACTCTTGTAGAAAAAAAAATAGTTTCCAGGCAAAGTGTTGGTTCCTGCAAAGTGTTGGTTCCTGCAAAGTGTTGATTCCTGCAACTAGTTTTGGTTCCTGCAACTAGTTTGGTTACTGCAGCTAGTTTATACAAAACAAAATACAGATCATCACGTAAACCTGACTACAACACTGCTGACCAAAGAAATTGAGTTTTTGCCACAACCTCAAATTTTCTTATTTCAATATCTGTGCAACCAGTGGGTATAAATATTTGAAATTTCAAACTCAGATTATTTGACCTAACAGAATCAATAGTTTGAAATATCTAAGGTCTACGACATTGGGTTGCCAAGATATAGGGACAAGCAAGGATTTTGCCGATTAACTCTTTTCAAATTGAAGCTAGAAACAAGCAAATTACAGTTTTAACATATACATGTACAAAAAAGAATAATCGACTTTAGTAAGGAATAAGCAAAGTCAACACGGTCTTAAAATCTGATGAATAACTTTCATAGTTGTCCAGATATATGTGACAACGAAGTGTATTGTGTCTAGTTTGTAGTGTGTATTGAGTAGTCATGTTTTCATCTTCAATTCAAAATCCGTCAAGATTATCGTAAAACACATTATTTACATAAACATCTAAAATTCATGCCGCAACCAAAAAAATATAATATAAAGATAGGAAAAGTATACCTTCAATGGGTTTATATTTGTTCTGAAGGCCATCTAGTTTACCGTTACTTGGTCAACCCCTGAACACGATACATTAATGACGACCTAAAACTTTTTTTATTTGATGATCGACGGAACCGATTTGGCAAGTTTTTCTGTGACAACTCGTATAATCACAGGGAAAGTTTATGGATCGTTTTATTTGAAAATTTTCTTTTTGGTCGGAATTCGAGGAAAGATGGGTTTCCAATTTTGGGTTCTTCCATCAAGCCAAGCAAATTATATAAAATAAAGTGTTATATTAGTTTAATTACATTATTTTTAGCAAATTTATTGTTTACAAGAGTCCTTATAAATGAAGTGGTCTGAAATGTACTTGTATATAAAAGCTAAACTTGGATAAACAAACTAAAGAGGGAGAGGGGAGATTACTTTTAACCAGACCTTAAACATATTACGTAAAACTAAAGTTGCGTCAACATTGAAACAGTTTCTTAAATCAAATTGAATTGGAAAAGTACACATTTAGACATTTACGTTACAAGAAATTTGTTGGAATTGAAAATTTCACGTTTTTATGTAATTTTAGCATTAAAGGATATTATTTACTTAATTCTAAGTGACTTTAAGCATTCAAAGACTTCCTTTTTTATGTAATGCATATTTTTGTTATAATTTCAAACAATTTAAATTCATGTCTTTTCTAAAGAAAAGTCCTTTTTTGAGAAAAAAAATTAGAACTTCAAACCAATTTTATGCTTTTATTTATTTTAAAAAATAGTTTATTGGTTGTAATTGTAGATTTTGTGCTTTAATGTCAAAAGTTTTGTTTAGTTTGAGAATAGTTTACTTTAAGTTTCCTGTAAGGAAAAAAGTCTTTTTAAAGTTTAGATATTGACTTAAGAGGCAGGAAAAGCAGGAAAATGGCCTATACACTGTTAAAATGTTAAAAAATACCTAAGGATTTGTCCAAACATTATCAAGTTGTGAACTTTATGTTCGTAATTGTGAACACAATTTTTTGGTTATCTCTCAAAGGAACTGAGTTTTTTCCACAAACTCAAAATATTTGAGTCTTTGCCACAAACTCTGATTTTCTAATCCCTATATGTTTGTAATCCAATGTCGTAGACCTTACATATTTCAAACTATGAATGATGTTAGATCAAATAGTCCAAGTTTGAAATATCAAAGGGTTACACCTTCCGGTCGCAGAGTTATAGGGATTAGAAAATTTGAATTTGTGGCAAAAACTCAGTTTTTTTATAGTCCCTATTTTTTGCAACCTGCATTTTAAACTTGAACTGTATGATCTAACAGAATTTATATTTTAAAAAAATCTAAGGTCTACTAAGTTGAGTTGCAAAGATATAGGGATTAGAAAATCATAGTGTGTGTCTAAAATTCGGCATTTTTTAATATCGGGGAAAGTAATTTTTCATAAATACCGAAGTTTAAACATTATGTTGAAAATTATGTACACAAAGTTAGGAATATCTGAACATTTATCATATACAGAAAACTGAACACTTTATACACGTATAATACTTTATACTTGAAATACTTTGTAAAAGAAATCCACAACATTCTTTTCTTAACAAAGTATTTCGACAAGAACTTTTACATTAATAATAATAGGTACGGATTTAAAAATATTATCTGAAAGCAATGAAGATGTAAAAATACATACGGGTTTATCAAGTTGGATGAGATTATAAAGACGACATAAAACTATTAAAATGCGACAATTCCAAACTTAAATTAGATTGCCTTGAATATGGTCATTTAATTGCGTATTGAATGATTTGGCAAAAAAAGAAAACACGTTTTCCTAGTTGGAAGAAATCTTGAATATGAGAAAATATACAGTATAAACTTCGTACGGTCGTCTATGAAGTCTCATCATTTGTGGTTCACTCTGTATTTATACAGCTAAGAAGCAAAGAACAAAACTGGAAGGTTCTCTCTGTATATGTACAGCTAAGAAGCAAAGAACAAAACTAGAAGGTTCACTCTGTATATGTACAGCCAAGAAGCAAAGAACAAAACTAGAAGGAAAACAAGCAAAATAACAAACATTTTTCTCAATTACGATAAGGATAATATCGTATGTTTTCTATTCTAAAAAGTCGTGATGTCCAATATCTTTACATTTACAGAGAAACCCCAATTGAAAATAGTCAATATTTCTGCAGGAAAACCAAGGATGTCTCATTAAACCTTGATTAGAAAAACTGTTTTGAATTCAATTTGTCAATAAAAATATGTTCGAAATAACCCCTACCCTTCGTCCCCCTAACCCTCCCCCCTTTTATTCCCCACCCCTTCTCGTCCTCATTCTCTCTTCCCTTCTCCACCTTTTCGTCCTCATTCTCTCCTCCCCTTCTCACCCCTTCTCGCCCTCATTCTCCCCTCCCCTTCTCCCAACCCCCCCTCCCATCCCCTTCTCGTCCCCATTCTCCCCTCCCCTTCTTCCTCCATGTTTCCCTTCTCCCCTCTTCTCCCCCTGATGTTGGAGTTGGATGAGGTATTTAGTGTTTATCCAAAACTAATTATGTTTGGTTCCATTAACACTGTATAGAGAGGGATAAAGGAACTATTAGTGAGAACTCAGAATATACATTATATTTACTATTTTCACATTTATTCAATAATTATTTTACATTATTTCACAATTTTCAATTTTATAAACGTAAAAATATTTATTTTTAAAATTGAATTATAATTAAAGTTGTTTTTTATAAATAACAAAATCTTGTGTTGATCGGTTTTAAAAGTTGTTTGATCTGTTTGCAGTTCAAATTATTTGTTAAATGACAAAAAACTATTTAAATTTATATTTAATCATTGTAAAGTAGTTGTTACAAGTGTTATTATTATATATTTATGAGACACTAACTTGGGAACTAAGCTTTACCTGAAAACTAAAATTTTGCCAAAAAAGTCAACGCACTTAATTTTTTCCATGCTAAAACAGATAAATGGGTAAAATTATTTGGATAAATTCCTTTAAGAAGGATCGACTTTGCTTGTTCAATTGAAATGTTTATAATTTGTAAAATTTTGCAAATTTTTTATAATTTGAATTGTCAAATTAAAATCGTGATCTAAAATCATTATTGTAAATATATATTTATATATATGAGGATGAATATATAAGTTTTTTTGATTGAATAATAAATTGATTATATACATATATCTCAAATTGTATAATTTGTGCTTTACTGGTAAACAAAATATTAATAACTAGCTGAAGGACCCGGATTGCCCATGGAAAAAAAAAACATTTTGGGAAAAAAGTTTTAGAAAAAAAAATATATTGAAAAAAAATTGAATTTTTTTTTGCCTTTGTCACCCCCGGCTAACCATGAGTGTCCACGAAAATTCAGCCCATTCGGCCAGCCGTTTGGCCGGCCAAAAGGAACATGTATACAAATGTCTTGTTATGTTATAAAGACTAATTAATTTATCTAAATAGACGATGTTTTTTTCTACCATGACTATAAAGCTCAAATTTCAATCAAATATCTGACTCATAAAATGTTCATAAAAGATACATTGATGATGGAAACAACAGATTTCTTTACATACAAACAGTCAAACTGAACAACAAATAGTTTAAATAAATATAGGAAAAATTAATGAAGGAATCTTTTAAAGGTAAAAAAAGGGTCTAAAATGACCCAAATTACAAAATTTTAGATTTAAAAGTTAAATATTGTCTTAGAAACGGTTTTTCGTTTTATTAATTGGGGGGGGGGGGCATTCGACTCAACTTTTGTTTAGGTTTTTTAACAAAATTAATTTTACCCGAATTTTTTCAATAGAACGCTAGAGCCATGATTGCTTAAAGTAAAACTTTTTGTCACAAACTCAAATCTTTAATCCATATCTTTGCAATCTGATTCATTGATATTTCAGACTCAGATTACTTGATTAAAGAGAAATCACAGCTTGAAATATCTAAGGCGTACGACATCAGGTTAAAAAGATGTTGGGATAAAAAAAAATAAAGTTTGTGGCAACCCCCCCCCCTCATCTTTAGAAAATCTTTTTATTTTTGTTTTAGAAGATATATATTAAATTTTTGCGTGGAGCTGAATTTTGTGTTATGGTTTGATTCGCTGAATAGGAAAAAATAAATGAAAAAGAACCTTTTTCATGTCAAATTTTTCATTTTTCCCCGATATAATCTAAATTCATCCCCTTGGGAGGCGAATTAATAGAAATATTCACCCCTGTATTTTTAGTGAAGAATATGGAGATTCAAAAATCCAGGATCTTAGTGGACTAACTCTTGTTAAAACTGGAAATACATTTTTGGTGAGTTTATTCTTTTTTTTATTTATTAACATTTTACAATTTTGTTTAATCTATTTTTATGAATTTTTTTGTTTCTCATTCGGACCAAAATTTACTTATTTACCCATTCATTTAAACCGTAATAATTCACAATTCAAGGACCTTGATTTTCAAAATTTAATTTAATCCAAAGTGTCTGTGCTTTTAAAGGGACTGTTAAGGTAAAATTACAGGGGGTATAGGCTGAAGCCTGAAAGAGTTAGGAGTTAATTCGAGCAATATGTGAGTTCTGATGTCCATGTCTTGAAAAATTAAACTGCGTCAAAGTTATAGCAAAACTCATATATGTGATACGTATATGAATCAAAGTTTTATATAGCTTATATTGCTGAAAATGATCTTTATAAAACCTACTACTTTTACACAAAATTGCATATATATGGATTTTCGTATAATTTTTACACAGTTTTATATCAATTTCTCGAGACAGGAACATTAAATAGAAATCTTATATGTATCGATTAACGCCTGAGATTCTCAGGTTTTATCCTATACCCCCTTTCATTTTTCCTTTACAGTCCCTTTAAGGACGAATTTTTACTTGTAAGGACACTAAGTAGTGGAATAAAAGCGTAGGTTTTCTAATACCATAATCTTTAGCATTGTAGCAGTCTATTTTCCTTTTTATCATTTTAATTTCCATCCTTATTTTTGATACTATTATCTGTCACTTTATCATATCATTCTATTACAAGGGTTATTCGATTTACATTTGAAAAAATCACTTCTAAAACATCAGGTTTGTAAAATATAAAAATATATCCTGAGCTGAAAACTTTAGAATTAAATATCCTTAATCCCGATCAGTTAATTTATCTGTAGATTAATAACAAGAGGAGAACAAGCAATATTTAATCTGGAGATTTAGAAAAAGAGGAGATCAAGCATTGATCTCGATATCCACCATTCTAAAGTTTTCAGCTCTGAACCTTTATATAATGTATTCCTGGAAATTAATCTATCTCTGTTCTAGATATTCTTCCTAACTTGACTATATCCTGAACCAGATATTATTCATTCAATTGTTCTCTGTCCTAGATTCCTGGATACTTATCTATTTCTGTCCTAGATATTCTTCCTAACTTGACTATATCCTGAACCAGATATTATTCATTCAATTGTTCTCTGTCCTAGATTCCTGGATACTTATCTATTTCTGTCCTAGATATTCTTCCTAACTTGGCTATATCCTGAACCTAGATATTATTTACGAACATAGTGCTTTTTTCGTACCAACTTGTAAAACCCATCATTTTTTACTGAAGGAAAGTATTAAAATACAAGGTTTCTAACAAACCCTTACTTTTATTATAGAAACTAAATGATAAAATGATTAGTAGTGTAAGTAATAACAAATGACAATTGTTTTTTTGATTCTGAATCCTTTTTGATTTTTCTGTGAAACAGTCAGAAAAAAAGTTATTAACAGTTGTAACTTCAAAAATTTGAAATATGTGAAAATCCGCAAAAAATCAGAAAAATGCTTACAGACACATACCTACCATATCCAAGTAATTTTAGCGGCTGAACCCCATTTTTGATACCTTTGTATTAGAGTGTTCTCCCTTTTCTTGTGTAAAAGCAATTTACAACTAATTTGATCTACTTTGTGCAAATGACATCGTTATAATCACTTTCTTTCTTTAACTGTGAACACAATAAAGGCTGGGTTTATCCCTGGGTTTTTCAAAACTGGATTAATTATAATGTTTATTAACGGTATAAATTTTAATTCTTCCAATTTTAGTTGGTTCTCGATATCTATATATCTATATATAAATTTGGCTTGTCTGTTTGTTTGTTTGTCTGTTTGTTTGTATCCAATAAACGTCAAAACGGCTGAACCGATCGGGCCCAAATTTTTTGTGGGACATCTAGGGACCCCAGGGAAGGTTTATGAAAAATCAAAATTTCAAATATTTGTCTCCATCAAAATTCGATCGTCATTAAATTTTTAAAAATTTTGAAAATCCGCGAAATTTTTTGTGAAAATCCGCGAATTATTTTTGTTTTGTTTTACGATGTACACAAAGAGAACATGTTCACAACTAATTTAGAAGATGGGCGCGAAGCGCCCTCTAAGGCTAGAAAGAAGGGCGCGAAGCGCCTTGAATTCTAGTATATATATACTTTGTTTGTCTGTTTGTTTGTATCCAATAAACGTCAAAACGGCTGAACCGATCGGGCCCAAATTTTTTGTGGGACATCTAGGGACCCCAGGGAAGGTTTATGAAAAATCAAAATTTCAAATATTTGTCTCCATCAAAATTCGATCGTCATTAAATTTTTAAAAATTTTGAAAATCCGCGAAATTTTTTGTGAAAATCCGCGAATTATTTTTTGTTTTGTTTTACGATGTACACAAAGAGAACATGTTCACAACTAATTTAGAAGATGGGCGCGAAGCGCCCTCTAAGGCTAGAAAGAAGGGCGCGAAGCGCCTTGAATTTCTAGTATATATATACTTTGCTTGACTATTTGTCTGTTTTTTTTGTATTCAATAAACGTCAAAACGCTGAACCGATCGGGCACCTCACATGACCCCATGGGAAGGTTCATGGATGATCAAAATTTTAAAAATTAGACCCCAACAATTCCATTAAATTTTGAAGATCCACGAAATTTGTTTAACAAAATCCGCCAACTGTTTTTCTTTTTTCTTTCCAATGTATACAAAGATATAATTTTCACAATTAATAAAGATTATGGGAGCGAAGCGCCCTGAAAGCCTAGTATATATTAAGTTGTAATCTCTGTTTTCTTGCTTGTTTGTACGTCCGGTCATAACTCATGAAAATTTTAGTTGAGTGGGTTGGATTATATAGTGAAAGTTTAGTTTCTAGTTAAAGCTCGGTTCTCAAGCTAGTGTGTTATTAATAGATTTTCCATGTGTTTTCCTCTTAATTAAGCCCTTGCCACAAACTCTGATTTTTTAATCCCTATATATTCCCAACCCAATGTTGTTAACCTTAGATATTTTAAACCATGAGTATAATGTTAGATCAAATAGTCTAAGTTTGAAATGTAAAAAGTTTACACAATCAGCTTATAAAAAAATATTTAAATTACCAAAGGATTTTTTTTGTTAATATATAATCGTTTTTTAATTAAGACTGTAATATTAGATTTACATTGAAAACCGCTTTCTTGCAAATTGTACATCTCCTGCCACTTAATCTTATTTTAACATAAGCAAAAAGCATTACTTACTTAATTCACTCAACTTTTAAATTTACAAATTTTAAACCAAGAACATTCCCATCGATCTATCAAGTTCCCCAATACTAATTTGAGGCAAATCAATCTAAGGCATGTTGAGTTATATATGAAATGCCATATCCAAATAAACAGATAGACAGACAGCAAACTGAGATTACTACTTTTTATGAATACTACTTTATATTTCAGTTTTTAAACTTCTCATTTTGTTATACTTTATATATATAGGAATTGAGCCCTTACCACAGATTCAGATTTTCTAATCCCGATATCTTTGAGAAACAACGGATAGCAATTCAATTTTTCGATTAAATAAGAAGAAAAAAGTAATTTTAAAATTAAAGAACTAAAATTTCTATTAACATATATTTATTTTATTGCAGTGAGTCAGAACTTTTCAGTTTAATGGTCCCCTTGAGTCCAAATAATGTTTATAATAAAACGATTTAAACTTTGAAACATATATTGAACATAAAAAAAGAAAGTCATACCCATTCTTTGAATCTTAAAGAGACTATATGTAATTTCAAACACCAGAACTTCCGCCAATGGCAGTGCAGTATACTGGTCAAGTGATTTCCGTCTGTATCAAGTGACAATGATACTGCACTGCCATTGGCTGAAGTTCTGGTGAAGTAATACCGGACTATAATGGAATAGAATTATCAATTTTATCTATTAAAAATAAAAAATTTAAATAAAAAAAACTATAGAAGAAGCAAACCTGAGATTCTAAGGCTCCTGTGGGATATAATCGTTTTTAGTTTGGTTGCGTATTTGCTGACTATGATCTGTTTAAACCTAATGCTTTTATACAAAATTTATATATATATATGAATTTTCGTATAATTTGGACGCAGTTTTATATCAATTTCTCGAGACAGGAACATCAGATAGATGTCTTATATGTATCGTTCTACGTCTGAGATTCTCAGGTTTCATCCTATACCCCCTTTCATTTTTCCTTTACAGTCCCTTTAAGAGTTGACCTTTATAAAGAAAGATTAGTTTCCATGCAAAGCTGGGTTCCAAAAGTTAGTTTCAGTAAAGTAAAGATTTTATTTGAAGCTTTTCTTACAAAATCTTAAAAGAGTTTTCCTTTTTTCTTTTTAAGTTGAAGTAATTCTATTATCACTTTTATTCCCCATTGTCCTTAGTAAAGGGGTTGTTGAGGTATAATTGTCGGATCAATGGTAAATTAGAAGATTTTTGGTAAAAGATAAGTGATCCTTCACTTTAGAACACATTTTTATGGGAGTTCTCGTACATACTTTTTTATACTTTGATGTTTACATCCCCCTCCAGCAATCCCGTTTTTAATACTGTCTCCGTGATTTTTTTAATCTTTAGAAATATTAGATTAAAGGATTTCTTAAAATATTTTTAGTAATACATAGCGTAGGGATTAGGGAACATAGTGTAGGGATTAGGGAACATAGCGTAGGGATTAGGCAACATAGCGTAGGGTATATGTAACATAGCGTAGGGATTTTAGGGAACATGACGCTCGACGAGTCAGTAGGTTCAAATTATAAAATTAATATGTGATAGAACAAAAGTTTAAATTTTTTCCATTTTTCCGATCTTTTTTGACATTTTGCCAAACCTCCCTAGCTGGCCTGAAGGGTCTGAATCTATGCATATACGCCCCCCCCCCCCATAGAAAAGGCCGTAGAAGTATAGGGTAATATAAAATGCATGTTCATAGCCCAATTTTTTATGGCCAGCTTATTGAAAAAAAAATAGATCGATAACTTTTATAGTTTTGGTGCTATGGGAGGATTGAAAAAAATACTAAAAGATGTAAAAAATATGTAATTTGTTTCAATTGTTTAATTCAAAAATCAAAGTTTGGCGCATGTTTCTACGTCCATTTTTCAAGGGCTTTTTTATAAGTACAGTTTTTTAGTTTAGTTTAGTTTTTTAATCATAAAAAAGTTTAGATTTGTTTTTTCACAGACCGGACTTTTTACCGCCCTGCGGCAAGGGCTGTAACCTACCTTATGCATATAAAAAAAAATTACAAAAAATCCTTTAAATTTCTTTTAATTAAAAGTCAAGAAATTTCACACTGATAGTGTCAAAAATGAGAGTTACTTTAAGACCTTTTTCTAGAAGATGAATGGGGGTCACGGGATGCCTCTAGGCTATCCATAGATCCCCCCCCCCAGCCCTGATAGGGTTAAAAATATAAATATTATATTTGAAGAAATTAATCACTGTGATTTGCATTCAATGAGATTTTCATCAACAACTTCTTTCTTACTATATAGCTAAAATCAAGTGTTTTTAGATTCAAAATGTTGCCTGTTTAGGACTACAAAAAGCATAAATGACCCTGCACTTAAAAATTGATGCAACATTTTATAGAAGTCTGAATCTATGTGAAATTACGAAATATTATGAAATAGGTTTAGAATTTGATTAGTATATTGAAACTCTTATTTTCAGCAGTGCTGCAATACCATTTGCAGTTTAGCTGGAATTTCATCAAAAAATTCCTTTTCTTCACAGTTCCTTTGTGTATTTTAAAACTCAAGATAAATAAGTGATAAAGAATTAAGTATTTGCCACAAACTCTGATTTTCTAATTTATCATATCTTTGCAACACAATGTCGCAGATCTTAGATATTTAAAATCATAAATTCTTAGGTCACATAATCTAAGTTTAAAGGGAAAGACCGGCAATGTATGGTATTTAAACTGAGAATGTAGTTTTGTGGAGAAATTTTATAGGATTCATTTGAGACATAAAACGATTCAATGATGTATAATTACTGAGTTTGAGCACAAAGCCGACGTTCAAAATCATTCATTTGGGTGGTGACGTTTTAAAAATCGATTTTTTCTCAATCCAACTACCATACATTGCCAGTTACTTCCTTTAAATTACCAAAGGTTTACATTTTTAGGTTGCAAAGATATAGAGGTTAGAAAATTTTATTTCAGGTGGAATAATCGCTTCCGTTGACGTTAATTTATTATATTTCTAGTTAAATGGGGAGCAGAGTCGGCGCAGTAGAATCCCTCTTCCTATTCAGAATATAATCTCAAGGATTAGAAGAGAAGAAACACAAGAAACAAGGGATTCAAATACCTTCTTTCTCTTTTAAATTACATGCGACAGTGAGAGCCAGACAACTGTTGAATACTAAGCTACAAATTTAAACTTAAATTATGATTAGTTTAATGTACATGAGGTACAGCTACTGTGCAGTATACATGAGGTACAGCAACTGTACAGTGTACATGAGGTACATCAACTGTACAGTGTACAAGAGGTATATCAACTGTACAGTGTGCATGAGGTACAGCAACTGTGCAGTGTACATGAGGTATAGCTACTGTGCAGTGTACATGAGGTACAGCAACTGTGCAGTGTACATGAGGTACAGCTACTGTGCAGTGTACATTAGGTACAGCAACTGTACAGTGTACATGAGGTACAGCTACTGTGCAGTGTAAATGAGGTACAGCTACTGTGCAGCGTACATGAGGTACAGCAACTGTGCAGTATACATGAGGTACATCAACTGTACAGTATACATGAGGTACAGCAACTGTGCAGTGTACATGAGGTACAGCTACTGTGCAGTGTACATGAGGTACAGCAACTGTGCAGTGTACATGAGGTACAGCTACTGTGCAGTGTACATTATCTGTGAAACAGTCAGAAAA
>NW_019396334.1:366840-381775 GCF_000591075.1 Eurytemora carolleeae | reverse complement strand
TACATGAGGTACAGCAACTGTACAGTGTACATGAGGTACATCAACTGTACAGTGTACAAGAGGTATATCAACTGTACAGTGTACATGAGGTACATCAACTGTACAGTGTACATGAGGTACAGAAACTGTACAGTGTACATGAGGTACATCAACTGTACAGTGTACATGAGGTACAGAAACTGTACAGTGTACATGAGGTACATCAACTGTACAGTGTACATGAGGTACATCAAATGTACAGTGTACATGAGGTACAGCAACTGTGCAGTGTACATTAGGAACAGCAACTGTACAGTGTACATGAGGTACATAAACTGTACAGTGTACATGAGGTACAGCAACTGTGCAGTGTACATGAGGTATAGCAACTGTTCAGTGTACATGAGGTACAGCAACTGTACAGTGTACATGAGGTACAGCAACTGTGCAATGTACATGAGGTACAGCAACTGTGCAGTATGCATGAGGTACAGCTACTGTGCAATGTACATGAGGTACAGCTACTGTGCAGTGTACATGAGGTACAGCAACTGTGCAATGTACATGAGGTACAGCAACTGTACAGTGTACATGAAGTACAGCAACTGTGCAGTGTACATTAGGTACAACAACTGTACAGTGTACATGAGGTACATCAACTGTACAGTGTACATGAGGTACAGCAACTGAGCAGTGTACAAGAGGTATAGCAACTGTGCAGTGTACATGAGGTACAGCAACTGTACAGTGTACATGAGGTATATCAACTGTACAGTGTACATGAGGTATATCAACTGTACAGTGTACATGAGGTATATCAACTGTGCAGTGTACAAGAGGTATAGCAACTGTGCAGTGTACATGAGGTACAGCAACTGTACAGTGTACATGAGGTACAGCAACTGTGCAGTGTAACACAGACCCTCTCACTTTATTTTACAAGTTATTTAGTGACATTTTTTGTTTTGTAATAACATCAAAGAATTGCCTTAATGTTGTCTTCGTATTCTACTGCTTCAAGTTCTCACTGTTAATTTTAATTACGTCAAATTAAAGTTAATTTCATTTCGAGTGTTTTAGACCAAAATTCATTTCATTGAAGAGAAACAACTAAAATGCTAAGACTTTCAAGCATAAAACCAAAAAATTGGACCTTCTTAGAATTAATGAATTTGAGCCGCGTCTTAAATCCGTCAAAAACCGGTTTTAATTAAGCGCAGGCTTAAATCTTGAAACGTTGAATGCACTTTTAAGTGGAACAAACCATATTTGAGTCACGTCTTCAATTTAAGACGTGGCTCAAATTCTTTAAATAAATAAAAGACATTTTCTATTCAATTATTAAAACATTACCTTATACATTATGCCTCCAAATGTGTTTGTGTTCTGTTCGAAACAAAGAAACTAAACACATGTCACAATTTTACCAATTCATATATCTTTGCAACCTTTTGGTGTAAACCTTTGATATTCTAAACTTTGGTCATTTTTACAGAGCAGAAGCAAAATTTAATCAATCAAAGTCTACGAAACAAAAGATACTCATTTGTACGATCGCTTAATCTTGATATCCATTGTGGGCACTTTTAATTTGAGGATCAATGCTTAAGCTCTTCATTTCAGTAATCCGTGGAGGATACGATTACCATGCGGTGTATCGAATGAAGTTTAAATTAATCTGCAGATTAGCAAAAGATCAAGCAATAATATTAGTATCCAAAATGCAAGAGGGTTCACTTTCATATTTCTAAACAGAAATGGTATTTGGGTGTTTTGTAGAGAAGTGATACCTTTAAACCCTCCTGATACAGTTACTAACCCTGTCCCAGCTCCTATAGATGGGTCAGCTCCTAGACAATATTATCCACAAGAAAATGGTAAGTTTAAACTTGAAACTATGTTTTACACTTAAAAGGACTGCTAACGGAATTTATAGAGTTTATGACCGATTCCAAACAGTATTGGATTTTTATTGTGTTTATTTTTTATTAAATGATGAAAAAGAAAATTATCTATTTAAACATGTTGTTAAATTTAAGGATTTTAAGAGTATCGTTGTGCATGAACCCAATGGTTTATTCAATCTCTGTAATATTTTTAATTTTTTTAATTTTGTAAAACGGCATGGTCAAATACTCTTAAAATGTAATAAGCATCTTTTACTAGATAAGATAAGATAAGATAAAGTTTATTGCTTAAATAAATGTATCTGTGTACAGAACGAGTTTATAATTGCAAATTGATGATTTTAACAGTACAAGTATAAAGCAATTAGGGGGAAAATAGCAATTGGCTGTTTTGATTATTTTTTCCACCTAATTTCAATAATGATAACAACACATTTCAATTAAATAGATTACAGGAGAACTATTAGAGATCAGGGTGCGATTTTATCTTATGCAACATATTTCATACATTAATTAGAATAACTAACACCAAATATCAAAGCATATATCTAATTAGTTTTACGTGAATAGCAATTAGGTTTATTACACATTTTAATGTAATTTTCAAATTTTCAATGTAATCTAATAATGAGAATTTACAGGAGATGTATATATAATCCTAATCCAGCTTCCTAATTTAGGATGTGCAGGAGATGTACATACAATCCTAATCCAGCTTCCTAATTTAGGATGTACAGGGGATGTATATACAATTCTAATCTAGCTTCCTAATTTAGGATGTGCAGGAGATGTATATACAATCCTAATCTAGCTTCCTAATTTAGGATGTGCAGGAGATGTATATACAATCCGAATCTAGTTTCCTAATTTATGATGTGCAGGAGATGTATATAAAATCCTAATCCAGCTTCCTAATTTAGGATGTACAGGAGATGTATATACAATTCTAATCTAGTTTCCTAATTTAGGATGTACAGATGTATATATAATCCTAATCAAGCTTCCTAATTAAGGATGTGCAGGAGATGTACATACAATCCTAATCGAGCTTCCTAATTTAGGATTGCAGGAGATGTATATACAATCCTAATCCAGCTTCCTAATTTAGGATGTACAGGAGATGTATATACAATTCTAATCTAGTTTCCTAATTTAGGATGTACAGGGGATGTATATACAATTCTAATCTAGCTTCCTAATTTAGGATGTGCAGGAGATGTATATACAATAATCTAGCTTCCTAATTTAGGATGTGCAGGAGATGTATATACAATTCTATTCTAGCTTCCTAATTTAGGATGTGCAGGAGATGTATATACAATCCTAATCTAGCTTCCTAATTTAGGATGTGCAGGAGATGTATATACAATCCTAATCCAGCTTCCAAATGCTAAAAGGGAGAAGGATCCAGAAACTGCCTCTATCAGGATACTCTCAGAAACATCACTAAATGAACTCTCCAAAAGTGACAGGTACAGGTACAGGTACATGTACAGGTACAGGAACTGGTACAGGTACAGGAACAGGTACAAGTACAGGTACAGGTACAGGTACAAGTACAGGTACAGGTACAGGTACAGGTACAGGTACAGGTACAGGTACAGGTACAGGTACAGGTGTATTTATTTCAAATTTTGACTTAAACGTCATAGTTTAAATTATCAAACGTCAACATTGTAGGTTGCAATGAGATAAAAAAGAATTATAAAGTTATAAAATTACAAGAAGAGTAGTCATGGTTGCTTTGGTTAAAAAAAATATTGAGGGAAAAATGGTGTGACAATTTAATGGAGAACAGTTTCATAGCTTGAAAGTCTTTCTTATATTTGGGAATGATAATGGATATGTGGCAGTTTTAATTATGGTTTTTATTCTTCATGACTCATGAGTCAACTTTATTTGAACTTACATTCGACAATTTTTAATATTTTATATCTACAAGAATTTTTGTTTGAGTTTTTATTTTACATTTAAACTGAGCACAAATATTGTTCAAAATATCAACTTTGAAATAGCGAAGAGAAAATTAGGGGTAGCTGAAATATACATAGTGATTTCAAAATATGTTATAGTCCGATATTAAGAACAAAATAGTTAAGAATTTTAAGATATAGTATTTATATTAAATGTATCAATAAAATGCAATTTCAAATTGTTTCAATTTTGTTTCCTATTTTGAGTTTACATTAAATGCAAATGATATTAGATTAATCTGACTTTAAATTGAACTTTAGTCTCATTTTCAAAATGAAATTTTCTGTTTGAAGTAAACTAAATTTAGGTTCATTTGACATATTTTATATATTGAAATAATAATGCTTTTATAGATTGCAAATATCATGATATATCATTACTTTAAATAAAAAAAATATCAAAAGTACAAAGAAAAGTAAAGTGGGGTAACTTATAAATAGAAAAAAATTCTTGAGGAATTTTCAGAAAAAAAACATATTTCTTCTGACTGCCTTTTTAAACTTCAGCAATGTTGTTTCAGGACTACAAAATAGACAAATTTTATTTAAATTGTAAAAATGCAATTTTTGTTTAAGTGAATAGAAAATAATATAAGAAAAATCGTTTTAGCACTGTTGTTTTAGACAATGTCTGAAATTAATTTAAACCAAAAAAAAACAATCTGTATTTAAGGAGAATAAAATAAAATAAGAAAACATTATTTTTTTCCTTGTGCAACAATTAAAATAACTTAAAAGAGGACTACATGCCAGGACTACATGCCAGGACTACATGCCAGGACTACATACCAGGACTACATGCCAGGACTACATGCCAGGACCACATGCTAGGACTACATGCCAGGACTAGATGTCAGGACTACATGCCAGGACTACATGCCAGGACTACATGCCAGGACTACATGCCAGGACTACATGCCAGGACTACATGCCAGGACTACATGTCAGGACTACATGCCAGGACTACATGCCAGGACTACATGCCAGGACTACATGCTAGGACTACATGCCAGGACTACATGCCAGGACTACATGCCAGGACTACATGCCAGGACTACATGCTTTTTAGAATCAAACGGAATTGTGTGTCTGTGCCACAAACTGAAATGTTTTTATTCTTATATGATTGCAATCTGGTGGCGTAAACCTTAAGATATTGCAAACTTAGATTATTTGATTTAACAGAATTTAAAGTTTGAATTATTTAAGGTCTACCAAATAGGGTTACAAAGATAACGGGTTTAATAAATCCAAGTTTGTGGCACAGACTAAATTTCTGAATTTTTTTGTTATCATTATGATTTCTGAAAAAAAAATCTAAATTTCCATTTTCAGGTCACTCCGCCACAGTCTTGGTGGCTTAAACCGGTTAGAAAGTACAGATTCAAGCTTGTACTCTTTGAACTCTCCAACTCGTGAGCGGAAACAGTCCCTGAATTCACTCTCCAGAAATCGGAAACACTCGCTAGAAGATCGGCTCAGTCTCGATACTAGAATAGTCTCAAAACAGTAAGTTTATTATCAACAAAATTGTAATTAGGAGACTTCACAAAAATTATCTTCAATATCTTTTATATTATATGGATGACCACCATTTTGGAAAAAGCTAGCATAAGCTCTGGTAAAAAGTATGGCAATTAATTAGTAGTTTAAGAAATTAAGTGAGATTAGGACTTTTATGAAAGAGGTCGACATACATTTTGAACTGTCTTTTAGAAAATATCCTGAAAAAATTCTTTCCAAGTTAAAAAAATTATTTAAATATTAGAAAATTCTTTTTTTTTTGTTTATATCTTATTTTTTTGTTTGTCAAGTTGATTTTGATATTTGATATATAACTGAGTAATTTATGTTTTGTTTTTTGGTTCCTCTCGAAAATTGCAAATATGATATTTGGCAATTCCCAATTTATAAGGCTTCTTTTTATATTGTATATTTGGATTTTTAGAAGAAAAAACTGAATTACTTTTTAGCAGATGCCATGCACGTATTTTTTGTTGCTGACTAGAGTAAAAAAGAGGTTAAGCTTTGGAAAATACAAATATGTGAGCGAAGTTTTTTTTACATTCATTTGTTATAAAATTTAATCAAGCGACAAGTCTTATTTTTCTACATGTTTATTAAAATCCGCGCTTTTCAAAGAAAAAAATCATGCAACATAATATGGATTCAATTAAATATCAATTTTTGAATTAATTACTTTTCATTTTGTCCGTGAATAGCTTGAGCCATATATTGACAACTGTAGAATAGTAAAATGACAGCTTACTAATTTTATGTGCGGTATTTTGCTGGTGTTATAAAGATATATACTAGCTTGGGAACCCAGCTTTGCCTAAAATATAGGGCGTTCAAGAAATGTACATCATTTAACATGTTTTTTCATGATATGAATATATATCATAGCATAATCATTATGAACGTATGCTTTAATTACAATTATTGGTTCTTATTAACTTTTTCGGATTTTCATAAATTATATAAAATACAGTGTGTAGTGGATCCAGCACGTTTTAAGTTTCCGGATTGATAAGTATGTATTACACACAAGCTGAAGTGCCAGGCGTTGCCCGTGTAATTTTAAAAGAAATTGAATTTTAAAATAAAATAATTTCGAATTTTGAAGGAAAAAAAATCGGTTCGGTGGGTTACCTCAAAAAATGTTAGCTAATATGGCCCAGCTGTTTGGTCAGCTATATTTAATATATAAGCACATATATGCACATGATCGACGAACTTTACTATATTTTTATGTTTCTACATATTTTCTAGATATGTTTTCTAGATATGTTCGAACAATCCAGAATCCTGCTCCAACCCCTGCCAGTACTTTGGGTCTAAATTACAATTTCCGGGACTAATCAGAAAATTTAAGAAATTTTTGAAAAATTGAATAAGGCTAATATAAAAATTTTCTTGCAGGAAATATAATATTTTTCGAATATTATATATTTATTTTGGCATTAAAGCTTGGAGATAATCTGAAATGATATGGGACGCTCTGTATGCCTCACAAAGGAATGGAGTCTTTCACTCAAACTTGTTATTCCTTATATTTCTTTTTATATTTTAAGCTTAGATTATTTGATTGAACAGAATTCATGGTTTGAAATGTCCAAAGTCTTGATACGATTTTGGACTGCATAGGAATAGGAATTAGATTTTGGACTGCATAGGAATAGGAATTAGATTTTGGACTGCATAGGAATAGGAATTAGATTTTGGATTGCATAGGAATAGGAATTAGATTTTGGATTGCATAGGAATAGGAATTAGATTTTGGATTGCATAGGAATAGGAATTAGATTTTGGATTGCATAGGAATAGGAATTAGATTTTGGATTGCATAGGAATAGGAATTAGATTTTGGATTGCATAGGAATAGGAATTAGATTTTGGATTGCATAGGAATAGGAATTAGATTTTGGATTGCATAGGAATAGGAATTAGATTTTGGATTGCATAGGAATAGGAATTAGATTTTGGATTGCATAGGAATAGGAATTAGATTTTGGATTGCATAGGAATAGGAATTAGATTTTGGATTGCATAGGAATAGGAATTAGATTTTGGATTGCATAGGAATAGGAATTAGATTTTGGATTGCATAGGAATAGGAATTAGATTTTGGATTGCATAGGAATAGGAATTAGATTTTGGATTGCATAGGAATAGGAATTAGATTTTGGATTGCATAGGAATAGGAATTAGATTTTGGATTGCATAGGAATAGGAATTAGATTTTGGATTGCATAGGAATAGGAATTAGATTTTGGATTGCATAGGAATAGGAATTAGATTTTGGATTGCATAGGAATAGGAATTAGATTTTGGANAAGGGTAGATTTATCCGTTAATGAAAAAATACGAATGAAGGAAAAGACCAAACGGAATATTTGATAAGTTTTCTAATTTGCCTGGTTCCAACTTGTATATCAATTACAACTTTGGTTCAAGTTTCCTTATGAAAACCTAAACCTGATTGATGCATTCGCCATTCAGTCCTTGATTTACTCAAAACAGTTTTAGTTTTACTTTTATGCAAGTTAAAAAATTTGGGGTAATCTACATATTTCACATTTTGCTTAGTCAGTTACTTGAAAACAATTTATTATTAGGGGTTATAGTAATGAAACTAGAAAGCAAACCCTTGCTATAAACTTTAAGTTTCAAACTCCCATTAGCAGCATGATCTCCATCATACACCTCTTCAAGAGCTAGAACTGAGTCTCCAGTGGGGGGCTGCGTGTTAAACAGCCCCTGGCTATCAATGCCCCGCCCCCCGTTCTCAAGTATCATAAATATGTTTTAAAATTTTTTATTTTTTGTATGCTTGAGACAAATAAATATATTTGATTTGATTTGATTTGATTTGATTTGATTTATCCTTACAAACTGATAGTTCAAACCTTTAATATTTCTAACTTTGACTTTTTGATGTATATAACAGTCGATTTAAAGGGTATAAAGGTCAACCTTGGTGAATCTGGCCTTGTCATCTTTTGCATGGAGGGCCAATTGAAATTACTTGTACAATCCCTTTAATCCAGCAAAGATTTTGGAGAAACGTTGCACAACATGCATTCTTTTGATTGATGAATATATTTTCAATAAGAGTTGTTTACTTCGACAACTTTCGGCAAAAGGGATCGGGTTAAAAATTTAATGGAGTTCTAATACCTCTTCTTCAATGGTACAGTCACTGCAACGCATAAAAACATCTGTTTGTGAAAACTAAAACCTTAATTTTTTGTCAAAAATTTGAGAAATTTTATTCTTTATTGTATTTGTTCATGGTAATTGGATGCTAATTTTATTCAAGATTCTCCAAGTATTTGAATTCATTTGGATAAAAAGTAAAATTTTGGTTATTGTGAATTACCCCCTAGCTCTTGTGAATTCCCCCCCCCCCCTTCTTAATCAAGGCTGGTTCTAATTTTACATGAAATTTTTTTTAAGCTCTTATCCTAATTATTATGATTTTTAGAGTTTTTTTAAATAAAAAAAAATGTTGAAGTTAAATCAAATATCCTAATTATTATGATTTTTAGAGTTTTTTTAAATAAAAAAAAATGTTGAAGTTAAATCAAACTAAAAACCAAAAATATTTTATACAAATTTAGAAAAATTAAAGAAAATAAGCAAATATTTTAATGGTGTATATAATTATTTTATTCCAGGATTCTATTTTGAAGATTTATTATGGATTTTGGAATTAATGTAAATTACATGAACATTAAAATTACTTGTTACTGGGCAGGTTTAAGATAAATTTCTAAAAAACAAAAGATTTTCCAAAAACAATATTGTTGATTTAATGTTTATTAGTATGCTTCCGATGGAAGAATTAGTATCTTAAGAGTGTTAATTGTAATCTCTCCTATTTAGTTATAAGTGTCTTGACTCTTGAGTGTTAACTGCAACCCCTCCGATAGAGTACTAAATAATAAATTAGACTACTTGTGCTAACTTTACGAGTTTTTTAGTTCCTGGACCACTGTGGAGCTTCTTTTACTCCTTGTGCTAACTTTATCAATTTGTTTTAGTTGATTCCTGGACCACTGTGGAGCTTCTTTTACTCCTTGTGCTAACTTTATCAATTTGTTTTAGTTGATTCCTGGACCACTGTGGAGTTTCTTTTACTCCTTGTGCTAACTAACAATTTGTTTTAGTTGATTCCTGGACCACTGTGGAGTTTCTTTTACTACTTGTGCTATCTTAACTCTACAATCAATCCATTTTGTTATGCACTTTGTAATGCAGCGTTTAGGTAAAATATTTTCAATCTTTTTCCGTCCAATAGATCTTTAAACGAATTAAGTCTTATCCAAAAACTTTAATTTTTAAATCCTTATATCTCAACAATACAAAGTCATAGATCTCACCTTAGATATATAAAATAATCTAAGTTTGAAATGCCAAAGGTTTACACCGTCAGATTGCAAAGATATTGGGATTAGAAAATTTGAGCTTTTACTGAGATTTTATCATTATAATGGAAGAGTCTCAAGTTGATAAAAAATTAGATTATTAACTCTGTCAAATAGTCCAAGTTTGAAATATACATCTGTTTAAAACTTTGATTCCTATACCACATCTCATATATATATATATAAGTTTTGGTATTACGTTGACACAGTTTTATATTAATTTTCTCGAGACAGGGACATTAGATAGACCTCATATAGGTCCCTATCAACTCCTAAAGTATCTAGGTTTCAACCAATATTGTTCCTTAACAGTCCCTTTCAGTTTGTGCAAAAAAAACTTGTTCCTTATGATAGAAAACTCACGCTAGAAGGGCAAGGAACGCTTTAAACACATTTTTTATTTTGTATTTAATTGCATCTGTTTCAGGAGAACGTATATGAGAATTCTAACTTGTAAGTGGAAAGGATCAAAGAAGCAACCTGTCCAAAAGTTTTATTATGGATAATTAATTTAACTAAACCCATGTTTTACAACCCAAGGAAACACCTTTAGCCAAAATCTCTAATTGTCTCATCCCGTTATCTTTGCGATGTAAACCTTTGTTTTCTAAAACTAAAATGAAATATCAAAGTTCTAAAAGTTACAACATCAGAAATTAGAACTTGTATGGTTATTATCTTAGGATAATGTGTTGATCTTAATTTTATGCAGACCTCAGAGAGATGCAGCCATAAATCTTTAAGGCTGGGTTGAATTTAAAGTGTTGCAAAGCCTTGTCCTTTGATTTTTCTTCAGTTTCTCGATCATACTTTTTTGCAGCCCTAGACATGTAAATTTTAGAACTATAAAGAAGTTTTTTTAGCTTCGGTTGTTGATAGGTAATTGGCAAAATTGTCATCATTTTTTGCGGGAAACCTTGTAATCGTTGTGACCGCAATAGATTGATTTAATTTCTCTTTTACTGAGGGATCACGCAATTATCTTGAAATTAAATATCGATATCTAGCGTACAAAATTCATAGTTACGACCTTTTGTTGTAAAGGGGATTAGAAACTTAGAATTTGAGGCTAGTGTTCATGGTTCCTATTTTCTGTTTGTACAATCAGATTTCCGTGTTATTGTTTTGTGTGCTTAAGAACCTTTAGATTGTTGTGAATTTGTGTTTACAAATTTTGATCTAACTTTACAAAAAGAAAGTATGACAACACTGTATTTTCACCAGCTAATTTCTCATAAGTATTACTTATTTAATGCAGTTTAATGTCTTTGTCAAATGACCCTTTTATCGTAGAACTAAATTTTTCCTTCAATTTGTAAACATGTTAAAGGTAGTGTTCGACTCATTAGTATAAAGTTATTTCATAGAACTTACATATATATTTTTTTAAATAAATAATAAAACAAGAAAGTTGAACAGACAGAAATATTTCTGAAGAAGTTAGGTTTAGGCCGGAGGAAATACAGTGTAACACTCAAACTAAAGTGAATAGTTCCCACGTGATTATTAAGCCCAGTGATTGTTGACTTAGAGTATATAAACAATATTCTTTTTCTTTTATTGTTTTTCATACAGGAATTGTTTTTTAGGTAATCAAATATATATATATATATATATATATCATGTCTTCTCAATCAAACGAATAGAGGGAAAACTACAAGAAAAAATATTTACTCTCTTAATTTTGTTTACATTGTTAAATGCCAACTCATGATGTTATGATAAGAATTATGTTTTCTTGAAGGGAATGCTCGGGAAAGAGGAATTTATGAATAATTCAAACCCCGATTTTACTGGAGTCAGAGCTTTTGGGTTTCTAATCTCAGGGATATTCAGAACTGAATAAGATAAATTGTACTCCTCCCAGCAGTAATACAATTCATTAAGGGATCAATTGCATTAATCCAAAAATTTCAAAAGTGTTCAAGATTTATGATAATCAACTCAACAGTTCTAACCTCGGATAAATCAATGGTTAACCTGTCTCTAGCTAATAAAGAAATCAGAGCTGAAAACTTTAGAAAAGTGGACATTGAGATCAACGCTTGATCTCTTTTTTTCTTAATTTCCAGAATAAAGGGAGTGTTCGCGAAAAAGGAAAGGGGGTATAGGCTTACGGCGAAAAATAGGCGCTTTTGATCAATACTAATCTTACTTCTATCTGTTGCATATATCAGGAGAAAATCGTTAAAAACAACTCATGCTGAAGAACGTAGCGTCCATACAAATTCAGAAAGTTGCAACATTCAACTCGGATCGTAAAATAATCAATTTAATTCCAATCAAATCATTCAGATATTACAACCAATAGTCGTCGATTATTTTTCGACGCATTCGTATTAGTTAATAATTCATAATATTTTATTTTTTTTTAAATAATATTTCGCTGGCGCTGGTTTTTCGAACATTCCTGGAAAATGTGAAAATGTCGTCTTCATTATCAAAAATTATCGAAACAGGAATAAATGTTTTCAAAAAAGTAACTATCAGATCATTAAAAAATAAAAAGTATTATGGAATATCATCTATATACGAATATTGAATACGAATATTGCAACTTTCTGAACTTCGGTATTAGTCGTTTTTAACAATTTCCTTTTAGACGCTACAGAAAGATGTAAGATTAGTAGGGATTAAAAGCACTTATTAAGAGCCTATACCCCCTGTCATGTTTCGCGAACACTCTCTTTAAACAATGGTTGTTCTCCTCTTCTCCTTAATCTCCTGACAAATTAACTGAACGGGATTAAGGATATCCAATTGTTAAGCTCAGGCCGACTCACTCACTCAATTTAGAAATAAAGAAAAAGTTTAAAGGAATTGAGTTTTTGACACAAACTCAAATTTTCTTATCCCTATATCTATACAGCCTAATGTTGTAAACCTTTGATATTTCAAACTTAGATTATTTGATCTAACAGATTTCATAGTTTGAAATAACTAAGGTCTACGACATATGATAGGGTTGTAAATATATAGGGATTATGAAATCAAAGGGTGTGGTAAAGGCGCAATTTCTTTATGATAAATTGTTGGTACGGCTATGTCACCTAGTAGTTTCTCTAGTTTATATTTTACACCAAAATTTTAGAAAAAAAAATTTATTTGGTTACATTTAATAAATTTTAAACATTTGGTTACATTTAATAGATTTAAAACATTTGGTCACATTTAATAGACTGAAAACATTTGGTTACATTTAATAGATTGAAAACATTTTTTTCTTCTTAATGCTCTTTAATAAGAATAGTTATCTATATAATAAAACAAGACATTCGTATCTATGTTCCCTATAGCCGGCCATACGGAGGACGAATGGGCTGAGATTTTTTTGGAAACTCATGGGTAGTCTGGGGATGACATCAGCTAAAAAAATCAATTTTATTTTTCTTCTAATCTATTTTTTCAAATTATTTTCAAATACTTAATTTTTCTTCCACGGGCAACGCTGGACCTTTCAGCTGGAAAGATTTGAATTGAATTGATACTTCGTAAAAAAATGGTAATGCCGGATTCATAACTGTATGTACCCAATTAAAAGCTTTGTATGATCAAGTATGAAATAAAATATCATTGTTTATAATTTTGAAAATTGATAATTTTCAATCATGGTTTATCTACAAAAGTTACAATTACGCATTTCTCTGCAGGAAAGACATAGGAATTAAAATGACTTGAATTCAACTCTGACCATTTCTTCCACATTATTGATCAGATTAAGCTGTTTTAAGAGTACCTTTGTGTACAAGACAGTATATTATTTGCATGGATAGTCTGGTTGAAGTTAGACCAGTTCTAAGATATCCTAGTTTCAGGAGAGGAAAGCTGCGAAGACGTTGAGCGCCATCTTGATTGTTTTTATTGTAACATGGACACCGTACAACGTGTTGGCTGTTATGAAAGGATTCATCAGCGAAGAAACAGAAGAAGAGGTACAGTGGTCCATATTAAATACAAAAGACAAGTTTAAACATAATTATATGATATATCATATAACTTTTTGTAGTTTAAGCTATTCATCTAAAAGGATAAACATAAAATTACCATGTATAAAATCAAAATATTTTTCGAAAACAAATGTTTATTTCATTTTTACATTGTAAAACTTTTTTCTTATTAACAAGTATATTTTTAAGTAAAGAATTTTCATTAGAATGGGTTTTCTTTAAAATTGCTGATTTTACAATAGACATAAGGAAGAAATATTTACAAAAATTTTAGTTCTTGTTTATAATTTTTGTGTGCAATTTTTCCTAAATAGAAACAGAAGAATTACATCAGTAGAAAGGGATTCTTTACTCATTTTATAAATAAAAAAACTGCAATAAGTTCATCTTAAAGCGACTTAAAACATGATTTCAAGTGACCCATTCACGCCCGATGCACAATAGTACTCTTACAATAGAATTTGACTTGTGTGATCAAGTAATAGAAATCTTTCAGAAACCATGGAGAAATTATTAAAATTTTACGCTTTCAAACCATAAAAACAACGTTTTAATGGTACTGTTGTTAATAGGATATCACCCTCTTTAATTGTAGGTCACTTAAATTTTCGACGGCATTGCATGTATTTGTGTACAGCCCATCTTACATTTATGAATACATAGCAAGAGCGCATGAAATGTCATCTTGAAATTTATTTTAAAATGCTTGAGAGCTGTTATGTTTCATCATCAATTGTAAGGGTACTATTGTGCATCGGGCGTGAATGGTCACTTGAAATCACGTTTAAAGTCGCTTTAAGAAGAACTTATTGCAGTATAACAGAAAGTTTTAATGTTAAGTGACTTCAATAGAATTGCTAAAATTTAACTGAATATTCATTTTTTGAATTAGATATGATGATGAAATGATATATATAGATATAAATAAAAACACAAAAAGAAACATTCATTATGTACTTATAATATGTACTTAAGCTTAAACTAAGAAACTTCTATAAATAAAGAAGAGGTCAGATATGCAAAAGATGAGAATTGAAAAATTTCATTGATTTTTTTTTCTTCTTCGTGGAACATGGACTGTTCTAAAAGTTGAATTAACTTCTTAACATAGTTTTGATCCACGTACAGTGCAGGGGGGGGGAAGGTAGATCCCTGTATAGTGCGGGTAACCTCGGATAAATCAATGGTTAACCTGTCTC
>NW_019396334.1:271488-366670 GCF_000591075.1 Eurytemora carolleeae | reverse complement strand
CCGACCTGAATACTAAACCTATCTGTTAACAAGGAAAACTACTATATATTATATATATATATATATATATATATATATCATGTCTTCTCAATCAAACGAATAAGGAAAAAAGTCCATTAAAAATTCATCACATTTATTAGTATTATTGTTGTGTAATTGTATTAATCTTTTATATTTATTTTAAATTCACAGAAAAAAAAATTATCGAGTCTGCAGACAAACGACGTTATCTTACACTTTTAATATCATATTAAGATTTCAAGGTTACTGTTATAAATCGGGCATTGTCATCTTTGCATGGAGGGTCACTTGAAATTATGCTTATAGTCTCTTTAATTGAATATAAAGGGTGATTCTCAAATTTATATTTCCTCAACATTTTTTAACAAAATTTTATGGTTTTTTTCCTAAATATTTTCAGTCGAAATGAATCACATCTGGCAAAATCAAAGAAAATAACTTTTAAATGTCTTACTTGGGATAATACAAAAAAGTTTTTCTAATTTGAAAAGAAAATATACTTTAAGTTTCATTTTGGAATCGTTCATAAATTAGAATTTATTTCAGATTACATTTTTGTGGGTACCTAAGTTATGTGTAAGAAAATCTTAACTGAGTCCGAAATTAATGAATTTGCCAATAACAGGTTTCAATTGAGCACCGGCTTGAATCTTAAAACATTGAATACAATTTTAAGTGGAACCAACCATATTTGAGCCACGGCTCCAATCTTTTTATTTCGGCCTCTGTTTCAAGAATGTATAAAACAATTTTGTTAAAAGTAACTCCAGAGGATTTGAGTCTTTGCCACATAATTCTGATTTTCTAATCTCAATATATTTTTTACCCAACGTAAAAAATTTCAACTGTTTTTTATTTTAGATAAAATAATCCAAGTTTGAAATATAAAGGTTTACACCATCCGGTTGCAAATGTAAAGGAATTAGAAAATTTGAGTTTGTGGGAAAAATTCAGTTAATTTCCATTTATATACTGAATGTCAAATTATCAAAAGTTACGACATTAGGTTGCAAAATTATGATTAATATAATTAACATTAGTTTTAATTTCTACTGAAACGAATTCAGTATTGATTTGAAAGCGATATCAAGTCTATTTCCAAGAGTTGTGTCCAGATCATGAACTTAAATTAAGATACCTTTCATAAAGGATATATTCATGATAAACTAATTTTTATAAATGTAAATATATGTTCATATCAAATATATTTAGTACTTTCATTAACTTTTGTGTATTAATTCTTTTATCTAAATTGTAATTTTGTGATATTTGCACAGATTTTTCTTAAAATGTGGTGCCAAAGTAATGTAAATTTGTAATTAAACTGACTTAGATTAATCTGGGACTTTTTATAATTCAATTGGTTTAATGATGTTTACATTTTTTATTTAAACCTCCTTTTATGATAAATGTTAGATTTTATATGTTTAATAAATGTTATAAAATTAAAAAGTTTTTATTTCAAAATTTTTTCAAGATATTGATTAAAGGTTTACAACAATATCGAAATAATAATATATGATATCTCTCAGTGAGACTAAAAGTACATGTTTATGAAAATATCCAAGGATTTAATGCAAGGAAAGTTATTTCAGAAGTGTACGCATCTTTTGTAGTGCAGTGTACTGTCTCTGGGCGGTAATGTAAACACAAGACGGATGTTACAGTCCGACATGGGATCCATCTTTCACATAAAAAAAATCAATGAAATATTCTGGTCATATAAAACTATTATGTGAATTATCAAAATTATCAAATTTAATGCTTTTAACCTCCTCGGATACTAAACGAACACTGATGCATCTATTCTTGTTTACAAATCCTGCCCAAAGAGAACTGGTTTCAATATGTACGCAGAACACGACTGCAATTAACTTTCCTTGCATTACACCCTTTAAAATACCCATCATACATTGGTTATTTGAACCCCCCTATTATATTTTATCCACTGCGTGTGAAATGAAGCATCTGATACGGTATTATATTACCTCGGGAGAATTTATAGAAAATGATGAAAATTTGAAATATTTTTCCTTTCATGTAAAGAGAATGTTTGCGTAAAATGAAATGGTGTATTTGCTGAATCCAAATTAAACTTAAATTCAATTACTTCTTATTTTAGAATTAATTATAGCATTTTTTTAATAAGAAGATTTAATTCACAGACGATCTTTTGATTTTTATTAATTGTTCTCCTCAAATCTTCACTCGAGCGCGACTGGTTGAGAATGCCGCACATAAATCAGATTTGTGCCGAACTCTGTTTATCGGACTTTTCCAAAATTAGCACTACAGATAGAAGTTAAATTAAGAAAGCATTGAAGTACAATTTTAATTCGTATTTACCTTATATCCCTTTTCTTTTTTCGCAAACACTTCCTTTATTACTGGTGGGAAGAGTGTTAGTGTTTGTTAAGTTTGTTCGTTTTTCAAACGTTTTCCTTCATTGTGAAAATTTGGCATAGAATAATTTGAGCAAATGTTTTCTAAATTATATGTCAAATTTATACCTTGACAGAAGATAAACGCACATCACCCCAAAACCATGCGAAAGCAAACCGTGTTGCAACGATCATTTTACGATCGGTTTTAGATCATTTTAATCGTTTTTGGATCATTTTGGATCATTTCTTAATTTTTTAAGATATAAATATTGCAAAGTTTAATTAAAGCCAATTTTAACATAATTGAATTTGAAGTTATTATTATTTTTTTTATAAAAACGATATAAAACGATAAACAAATTAGCTGGGAATTATATTTTATATTATATTCCATAATTTATATCAAATTTGAAACTTTGCTCTAACTAAATGTATATTTCTGCCAGCAGGAAATATAATTATTTTTAAAAGAATATTCCATTTCTAAAAATTAGGCATTTTCTTAGAATTTGTTTAATCTGTATTGGCAGTTTAAAAAAAAACAGTGGATCAGCTTTATATAAAGGTGTGTGTGTTCGATGTACAAGGGTACCCTGAGATCCTTTTTCCACGCAACAATTTGTGAGATATCTGGAAAAGTGCTGAATTCCTTCTCTTTCATAATTCCGTATTTCAGTTTAAAGCAAGTATAAGTAAGTAAGAAAGTAATTATTCATATATGATTTTTTACAAAATCATACAAAATTAAATGTTTCAGGAGAAAATATATAACAAATCTACAAAAATACAAGGAAGTTAAGGAAATTTTACTTTACCAAGGGTTCCTAAGACCAATTTTGACTCAAAACATCCAGAGCGCAGCAAAGGATGTTTTGTATGGAAAATTTCCCGAAAAGTAGTTGTATACAATTTTATTGTCTGTTGAGATGCAAATGCGCGAATTTGTTCACGAAAACTTCACAGAGCGGGTAGTTTTTTAATTAATTGTCCTAAGGGACGTTAAGTAATTATAGGTCGGTAATGTTGGTCAAAACGCGGTAAAAATAAAATACAAGGAAACGGAAAGAAAACGAAAAAGAATGTTGCAAAATCCTTGTTTACATTACATTTAAATTACCTGGTGGTGAATTGTCGGTATTTTTAGACAATGAACTAACAATTTTTAGAAACAAAAATTATAGATTTATTTGTAATGTTGAAAAAATCAAATTGGCTTTAATTACAGCATATTCGAGTCGATTTTCGAGTCTTTTACCGCCTTTTTCTCAAAAGATTCCATGATTCCCCCAACGGTTAAGTTACTTTACGTCCCTTGGGACATATTAGTAAAATAACGACTTGCTCTACGAATTTTTTCTTTAAAAAAAGTCTTGCATTTTCTTCTCGTTCTCTCGACCAATTTTGGTAACTAAACATTCCTCGCTGTGTTCTGGATGTTTTGTAAGCAAGATTGGTCGAGGGAACCCGGGGTAAAGTAAACTTCCCTTAACTTCCCTGTAAAGTAATTGTAAATAATTATTACTCCTTTTAAAGTTTTTTAGTTTTTTTTCTTTGTAATATCTTCGATACTATTGCAAGCATAGCATGTGTTAGAATTAAAAAAAATGATTCTGCTGATAAAAATCTTCTATTAAATTCTGTTTAAAATTCGAAATAAGATTGATAGTTGAAAGTTTAGAAAAGTGTCGTATATGTTCATACCATATTTTAGGAAAATTGTGAGGAGGAACCTGTCCAATTTTAATAGATCTTACTCTAGGAATATAACAATCGTTTCTGTTTCTATTCTAAGATTTGCGTTTTTGATATTTTTTGATAACGTAAAATCTTTTCTAAATGTCGGGGGTAGTTGATCAACAATAAATTGAAATGAAAATTTTATAACATTAAAAATTCCTCATTTTCCGAAGGGAAGAATGTTTAAAGCCCAAAAAGCTTCCGCTGTTTAACTAATTCTAGGTAACCTCATCAATAGACGAAAATCTTTCGTTTGCAATGATTCTATCGTTTCAATTTTATTGTTTGAAGTTAGCATTAGAAACTAAACTGCACTTTGAGATAAAAATACCATGATTATGATTATGGTCTAGAAGTGCAACACTTTGTATATTTACAAATCGCGAGGCCGCGAAATTTAAAAGGAAAAAGTCAGATAAAACATCACTTACAACATCATAGTTTTGCTTAAGAAAATCTATTTTAATGTCTGGGATTTGCAATTGTTGTTATTGCAAATTTCTATAAACTCGTTAAAAAATGGTTCAAAGTGATGAATTATTGACGGTCAATTGAAATTAACCTATTTCAAGACAGAATAAAGAGAGATTAGATGTAAAACTGATTGAAAATGTACTAACACGCCCATCCCTAGTTATTCCATACCTTCTCATACATTTACCCTCAGTAAAGGATTCCCTTACATTTCCCTCTCAGTGAATGAACTCTTTACATTTCCCCCATAGTGAATGAACATTATACATTTCCCCCCCCATAGTGAATCACGTGGATTTAACGGTTCTTTCAATATTCAAGAAAGCTGTGACTTTTGGTCACAATTTGACCCATTAAACATAATTTGTTAGCCTTTTTTCTTAAATACTTTTTTGTTGGCAAATGCATTGTAAATGAAAATGCAGAAAATAAACAAATCCATAAAGTAAATGATTATTGAATTAAAGACCAAAACACGTTTGATTTCAAATAGAAGAAAACGAATGATGCTCACTCTGGTTAGTCCGGTGTGGAATGAACTCTATACATTTCCCCCCACAATGAATGAACTCAAAACATGTCCTCCACAGTGAATGAACTATATACTTTTCTCCACTGTGAAAAAACTCCATACATTTCCCCCACAGTGAATGAACTCCTTACAGTTTTCCCTCAGTGAAAAAACCTCTTACATTTCTCCCTTATTAAAGCAACTCCATATATTTCCCCCCAAGCGAAAGAAATTCTTACATTTCCCCCACAGTGAAGCAACTTCTTACATTTCCCTCAATATAATCTTTGTAATCCTTATAATCCATTTATAACAAACATTTTTCTGGTTTTCAACTGAGGGAAAAGTCTCCATTTCCTTTAATTGAAAGAATTTAGATTAAATATATCCAAATACTAGTTTTAGACTGCTTATATCTGAAGTTAAATCAATTTTAAACTTTGACATTTACAAACTCGGTAATAGTTATTTGTAGCCACAGAACAGAGACAGATAACATTTTAAACTGATGTATTTGTTTTTGAGCTTCTGTTTTTAAGAAGTAATTTGTTGAATTCTCAATGATTTTTGCTGGAGATCTTAAGCAATTTTAGAATCATAAATTTATATGTATTTTTTGATGTTAGACAGAAATGTGAAGATATTTAATGGTTGCCATTATATATTATAAACTAAGGTTCACTTTGAATACGTTAAGGTTTCCTTCCTGTAAAATCCCTTGAAAACGCAATTGTAAAAAATCAACAAAATAAATGTCTGTTGCCAAACTGAGAACTAAACATAAGGAGAATTTTCTTCAGTTAGAAGTGACAAAAACTTGTAATCTGAGATTAAATCTTCTCATGGACGCTTCTGTCGATAGATCTTGTATTCAATTCTAACCTTTACATTACATAGAAATTTTCTCAAGGTTTGAACCCTATCTCTGCTGGGTTGCTTCCAAACCTGGATTAGAATTTTATAACATTTTTTCTACTCAAGAGGTATTCAAGAAGAGGTATTCAAGAAAAGGTATTCAAGAAGAGGTATTCAAGAAGAGGTATTCAAGAAGAGGTATTCAAGAAGAGGTATTCAAGAAGAGGTATTCAAGAAGAGGTATTCAAGAAGAGGTATTCAAGAAGAGGTATTCAAGAAGAGGTATTCAAGAAGAGGTATTCAAGAAGAGGTATTCAAGAAGAGGTATTCAAGAAGAGGTATTCAAGAAGAGGTATTCAAGAAGAGGTATTCAAGAAGAGGTATTCAAGAAGAGGTAAACAAGAATAGGTATTCAAGAAGAGGTATTCAAGAAGAGGTATTCCAGAAAAGGTATTCAAGAAGAGGAATTCAAGAAGAGGCATTCAAGAAGAGGTATTCAATAAGAGGTATTCAAGAAGAGGTTTTTAAGAAGGTATATTCAAGAAGAGGTATTCAAGAAGAGGTATACAAGAAGAGGTATTCAATATAGATTTAAATCATACTTTTGTTTGACTTATATATATATATATATACTTTGCTTGTCTGGGTAGATGTTTGTTTGTCTGTTTGTAACCGAAACACGTCAAAACGGCTGTGCCGAACAGACCTAAATTTTGTGTGGAACCTCACAAAACCCCAGGGAAAGTTCATGAAAGCTCAGAATTACAAAAAATGTTTTTTAATTTTCGTAAAATTTTGAAAACCCACAAAAATAAAGTGTAAATCCGCAAAAATAATTTTGTTTTGTCCAAGAGAAATATGCTAAAAGAGTTAACAGTTGAATAGAATAGAATACAAAAAGCCTAGTAATTTATGAAAGATAAAACTCCATTTAGTCTAAATCTCCTTCGTTGTAAAGTCATAAATGAACATGGAATATTACAGAAAATAGACAATATTTGCTCATAATTTAATTTAACAACTCCTTGAAAAATATAAATAAACTATTTCATCATTAAAAAAATAATTATCTTTTATTCAAAGAACAAAGAAGAGAATAAAGCTTACTTAGATTATTCATAATTGTAAAGGTCATAGTTGCACTAAGTTTAATTGGTCCTACCGTCCTCCATTTTAAAAGCGGCAACCTCGATTTATAACGCTATCCTTAAAGACCTAAATTAACCTTACTTTGCTAAGAAAAGTGTTTATTTCTGATAATTTCTCCATTTCTGAAGCAAGCATTAAGTCACTTTGTAGAGACACACACCAAGACAAGCTTTTAAGGGCACCGTTGTGAATCGAAGATGCATATCAGAGAAAATATACTTCGTTTACAGTCACTTAATCCCTTTTTTTGCGGGTTAATTAAAAAAATTTTAAAAAAGAGATAAAATGTGATAAAGTCCAACAACCGAAAATGGGTCTAACAGAGATTTAAACAACAATAGCAAATAGTAAGCGTTCAGGCAATGAGGACAGTAGCCTTTACAATTTATAATATAAGAAGATTTTTGTTCCTAAAAAAGTCAACCGGCCATGAAGCAAATTACGAAAAATTTTATGAATTTAATGAAAACCTGGAAAACTATGAATGAAATTATTTGCATTCATTCAGTATTGGAAAATCTATTCAGTATTCTTCTAAAACAGTTAAGGAGAAAGCATAGACAACTAAATATAAAAGAAAGTCTTAAAACTTCTCCAAATAAGAATTTTTTATTCAATTTTTTTATTGTCTAATTTTTACGCATTACACACACAACTTTACAATTTGAATTTCTTAAATTATATGTACAGCCTCAATGCATGCATGCAAAAACACATTTCTAGTTTTAAACTAAATTTTAGGCTATTTGTCATGGAAAATCATGAACGCATATTAACTACAATATTTATACCGTAAAACCCAGCGAAAAAGGAGAGAAGAAACTTGCCACTAAATCTAATTTTCAAATCTCAAAATTTGCAAACTTTTTTGTTCTTGTTTTATACTATACAGAAGAGAATATGCTCACAGATTCAGCCACAATTAAAAGGTCAGCTCCTGCAAAGAAATGATTGATACAGTACACTGAGGGATATATTACATAAATTCTCAAATAAAAACTGATGTTTGTAAAACAGATCACAAACAAGTTCTTTTGTTTTTCAGAAACCTTTTTTAAATATGCTAGAGAAACAAGATAAATTAGAGGACCTGTTTAAAAGTTAATGAGCCTTAAAATTAGAACCCATTTCTAACAATAAAATAAAAATTGTTCGTATTTTCTATAATCAAAATAGTTAAACTTTTTCTTGTGCAATGTATAGTGAATTAGTAAGTGTTTAACTACAAATAATATTTTACGGTATTTTCAAAGAATGTTCAAAAGAGATTAAGCTTCATATATAACTGAAAATATTTAGATACAGACACGATGTACTTTTTTGCATAAATTTTGCATGAATTAGAAATAAATTAAAACATGGTTATAATTTGAAAAAGCTACTTTCGAATTGAGATTTTGTCACAAACTAATCCCTATAGCGTTACAACCTGATGGTGTAAACCAAAACTTATATTATTTGATCTAATAGAATTCATATTGCGAAATGTCTAAGACCTACAACATCAGATTGCAAAGATACAGGGATTGGCAAATTTGAGTTTGTGGCAAAGACTTAGTTCCTTGCCTAAGAAAATCAAAAAATGTTCACAAAACTTTAAAATTTGATTGAAAATGGTTTATAAGCTGTTCAAAATTGAATTGCCAGCTTTACAACTGTATATTTATTATGATTAAAACAGTTTATACAGTTTATACAATTTAAACTTTTATCCTCTTACCATTTTACGCAGTTAAAAGTATTAAACAAAGGAATTGAGTCTCTGTAACAAACTCTGATTTTCTATATTTTTTCCGCCTGATGGTGCAAACCTTTGATATTTCAAACTTAGATTTTTTCATCTAACAGAATTCATAGTTTGAAATATCTAAGGTCTACGGCATTGGATTACAAAGATATAGAGATTAGAAAATCATAATTTGTGACAAAGACTCAATTCCTTTAAAGATTACTTTTTTTATTGTTACTTTTATGAAAGGAATTGAGTTTTTGCTACAAACTCTGATTATCTAATCCATATATCTTTACAACCCGATGTAGAGCTTTTGATATTTCAAACTATGAATTGTTTAAAATTGTGTTGCCATCTTTAACCGTTATTTATTATATTTGAAACAGTTTATAAAGAGCTGAAAACTTTAGAATTGTGGATATTGAGATCAATGTTTGAACTTCTCTTTTTGTTAATCTTCAGATTAGTATAATCTTAATCCACTAAAGGGCCTCACATTCTGACAAAAAGAAAGGATTAAGAAAATAAAAAGTTTCCACAGTGGATATTCAGATTAACAGATTTAGGGTATCCTATTCTAAAGTTTTCAGCTCAGAGCTGAAAACTTTAGAATGGGATATCCTTAGGCCTGATCTGTTAATTAATACGGAGATTAATAACAAGAGGAGAACAAACAATATTTAATCTGGAGATTAAGAAACAGAGGAGATCAAGCATTAATCTCGGTATTTACCATTCTAAAGTTCCCAGCTCATCTCAGTTTATGTAATTTAAACTTTAATCCTCTTACCATTTCACTCAGATAATTATATTAAACAAATATTTGGCTTTTAAATTAACAGGTTTTAACATTTTTAATGTTACTCTTGAATTTAGATTTTATGTAATTTGCATATTATAAAACATCCTTTATTGTTTCTGAACGCAGACACTGACAGGAGCAAATTTCTTTATACAATTGAAACCGAAGATTAAATTAATAAATGTCTCATATACCCAAAATACCTCTACGTTCTTATTGAGATACTAGCTCATTCAAATATTTATTGGGAAATCCAAAAAAAATCTGAAAGTGCGCGCAATATGATAAATTTTACTTATGCAAACAAAGTGTAAAAAACTTAATAATCCATTTCGTGCAGTATGGTCGGCCGATTCATTATAATATATATGGCCATACATGTTTTTTTAAATCGTCTTTTTGAAAGAGTGTCAATTTTTCAAAAACATTATGTATCAAATCCAGTGTTTGTTATAGTTAAGTAGTACATCTTTAGTCAAGGCAACACAATTGGGTAAGTTTATCTTTTTTTATGATCGAGAAACAAACCAAGATTTTAAAAGTTGATATTTTAGATGTAGGGAAATTTAAGGAAACGAACATAAGAACATAAAATGAATATAAACATCTGAATGAATAATGCTTTACACTCAGACTGTCTTATTCTTTCTTCTCTCATAGGAATAGAGTTTACAAAAAGAATAATTTTTCCCAAACTAAATCTAGATTAATTAATTAGACAATATTGAGATCTGTTATTTCCATTTTGTTTACAAGCTTGGGAACCCATCACTGCCCACTGCACAGGTTACTAGAAGTTACTCCTGCCGTTTACCCGCAGTTAAATGATTTTTCAGGGAAACTAAATTTTCGCTATTAAAGTCAACCATTAAAAATTTTTAAAAATGGTAAGAACATTCCCGTGGGTCTCCCGAGTTCCCCAATCAAAATTTGAGGCTAACCGGTCCAAGGGTTTCTGAGTTATGATCAGACAAAAAAACAGACATTACAACGTTATATACATAGATTTAGTCATTGATAATGAATTAAATTTATGTCTGACATCTCTAACCTTCTTTTAAATAAATACACACATATTTCAAGGATTACAGCTTACAGGAGGGCTTTCTGAACACGCTATTTACATATACCCTCCTGCTATAGTAGTTTTACATCAAATTAAAGTAAATTTAACGTAAGGTAAGAATAAGATTGAAATCTGATATATTTTAAATTATAACTCCTCTTTTTAAAAAGCTGTATGAGAACAAAAAATGTTTCGAATTTGAACTATTTAACCGGCTAAAATTGCTTCTTTAACATGTATGCGTACAGTTCAAAAGGCGCTAATTTTTAATTTGTCCATAAAAGGGATTTTTGGATTTTAAGCAACTAAGACAATGAACATAATTTACAGAATTCAACGCTTTATAAGATGAAAAAAGGACGATGCAAGGATGTAATCCGTCGTCTTCGCTATAAGGACAAAGATCAGAGGCGGAAACCTAAGACATTTTAACCATGTTTAAATAGGATTTTAACCATGGTATAAGAATAAATGAAGACGACAGATTTTTCTAACCATGGGTAAAATCATCGTAATAGTTTGCGGCATCAGCGCAGCTCGGATTTTTTAACCCTAGGTCTACCTAGGGTTAAAATCTTCTCATGATAGCTAAACCAAACCATCTCTTTTAACTACGGCAGAAATTTAACCAAGGTAATACAAATCTCTTAAGTTTCGGCTTCAGGGAGGGATAGGAATCGATGTTACAGGTATAGATGATGCAATGACATACAGTACATCGGATAAATGAGAGTTGCGGCATCTGTGAATATTCAGTGTACAAAGATCTGGGGGGTGTAAACAGTAGACAGTTTTTCTATACAATATAGCATGAAAGATTTGTTATATAAAACTGCAAATTGAGAAGTTATGCGATTATCATTAAACTTGAAACATTATCCTAATGGGCACAACAATACTTCTCCGAAATATAAGAGCTTAACCCTATAAAGGCTGGAATGCTTGAATCTATGTACAGCCTGGTGGGGCGTTTTGCGCCCCCCCCCCCCTAGAAAAAGGCCTTAGAGAATAGGTATAGTATTAAAATGCATGTTCATAGCCCAATTTTTCATGGTCAGGTCAAAGAAAAAAATTTGTCCAATAACTTGCATAGTTTGGGGGCTAAGGAGGATAACGAAAAATATTTTTTTGTTTTTAACAAATATCAAAGTGTGACAAATGTTTCTAAATGCATTTTTCAAGGGCTTTTTAAAAATATAGTTTTTAGATATGTAGCTTCAGTCAAAAAAAAGTTATGGGCTATTATAAATTTTAAAAAAACATTTTTTTAACAAAAAAACATTTCTGCAATAGAGCTAGACTATCCCTCCCCTGCTTATGTCATCTGTAGAAATATTTTTTGAAAAAAAGAATGGAAAGCTAAGCCAACCAACGCATAATTTGTTTTAAAGAATGTAGCATATTTTCAAAATTGGATTCGTCTTTAAGGAACATTTCATAATTTGTTCATGGCAAGGGCGTATAGATGGGGTGTTCGGAGGAGGGGGGGGGGGTGATGCCCTGCCTAAAGATAATCAATTAAACTTGTTTAGGTTTCATGATGTGGTTTCTGTCAGGAGATTTATGTACTGCATGAAGTTCAAAGGAAATCAGGAAAATCATGAAGTTCTATTTCAAGAAATCTTTGAGAAATGAAAAATAGAGTTACGCAGTTCTTTACAATAATTAAAAACCCAATTAAAATATTGCTTCATTCTTTATAAAATTATTCTTACAGCTTCGTCAGATTTAGAATTTTTTTCTTTCTAATTGATTTTAGATATTTGTTTACCATTTAATTTAACTGTGTCTAGTACTGTCTGTCTACTTAACAAATAAGCTTTTCAAAATAAAAATAAATAAAACAAGGCATATTTTAAATGTTTTTGTCCTATATTTTTTCGTTTTTGTCATTTCATTCCAAGTTAACTAAATTATTTCTCTAGTTTGCCACTTTCTCACCTTGTATCTCTGAATACTGTAAGAAGCGCCTATCAAGACCCAGTGTTGCTTCTCTGAAAGCATCGCTTAAGCAAATCTTAAAATGCAAAAATTTCAAGAAAAACAAAAATTGTGAAAATTCCCTTTAAACGGGTCTGTGCAAACATGTACGCAAAATTTCTTTGCATAACTTGTGCAAACTGCTTCCTTGTGTTGTGTTGCAGTCTTTCTAAAAAGATAAAATGTTGAAATCCAAAGACTGGAAGTAGGTCTAAATTTGAATATAGTCTGGTAAAGGTAAAATAAGGCATTCAGGCAGTATGCCTGACCACTCAGGCAGAAGGTATAGAATCCCTGGGGTATGTATTAGTTAGAAAAGTCAACAAACAGACTGAGACTAATACTTTTTGAGATATCGCAAAAAACTTCAGTCGGAAAAGGTTATTTATTAAAACATTCCAGATAAAAAAAATCATGTGGATTTTGTTAGGTGATATTATTATAATATTTTCCAGGGGGTAGGGGGGTATATTCCCCAATTTTCCAGGGAGGGCATGTCCCTTGGCCCTCATGACACCACCACTGGTTTTTATTTTTATTACAAGGTAGACGAAGAAAATAGTTTTTTTTACTTTTAGTCTTAACTCCATCTCATAAGTCATAATTGGTTGTTTCATCCCCTGAATATGGGAGAATGAGAAGGGGGGGGGGGGTCAAAAACTTTAAAATCATAATGATTAGATAGTAATTTAATATTTTATTTACTAATTCACCCCACCACGTTGTTATAGTGGTTATAATAATCCAAGTTATCCTGGATGCAGCTGGCAAACGTGATCATTCTAGTGTATCTCACGGGCAGCCGTAGTACATTTAATTTCCGAGCCGGTTCAACCTTTCCGGTACCAGTTTGTACTGTACCACCGGGACATTGGGTAAATAATGCAGGCACTCAATAGAACTAGCCGGTGCAATAAGGTTGATCAGACTTTAGTTAAATTTACTTTTACTAAAGGGTCAGTGGTAGTCTGCTCTAAATCTTTCTTTAACAATTTTCTCTTTTGAAAAGTTTAAAATATTTGATTCTCCCTATCCGCTACAATGCCTCCCATCTCCACCCTTCAACTGTGAACAAACTAAACAATCCATCTAAACTTTCGTAATACATTATACAATTGGGAGACATCAAGGGATCGTTCACATATTATAAAATGTACATACTAAAACTTTAATATTTTATCAGAGATGTTTACAAAGGCTAGAATGTATAAAACTCTGTCATCCAGTGTTACCTGTTAACCCAAGTCACTATAGTTTCAGTATACAGAAGTAAATATTTCCATTTACTGATAGCGCCGATTGAAGGAAACATAACTCTGATTGGATAATTAGATAGAAAGAAAGACAGATGTTGCCGCCATACTTTTTCTATTGGTTCAGAATAGACAACAAACACATGACTGAACCCTGATTGGATCAGGCAATAATATACTTAGTAAAGAGGAGTGAAGTGTTTTTAGTTCATTATCCCATGAATTTTTTCGACACTTTGAACTAGGGCTTCCTCAGAAAAAAAATGTTTGTGCAAAGGAATTGAGTCTTTGCCACAAATTCAAATTTTCTAATCCCCATATCATTGCAACCTGATAGTGTACAATTTTGATATTTCAAACCTAAATTATTGATTTATAAAGTTAGAAATTAGAAAATTAGAGTTTTGACAAAGACTCAATTCCTTTCTCGCAATTTCCTTGCACTTTCTTCTCTTTATGAATTATTATTTTAATTTATTTTTTATAATTTACAATTTTTGTCTGCTTCTGAATCTCTCATAACTAACTAAACTTGATTAGTTTATGAATGTAGAGGATGAATTCCACTATAACCCCAGATGATCTTACTTCTAGCAATTACTTAATTCAATTACAACTCTCACGTCAAACTAAAGTAAATATCACGTCTGAAATATTTTAGGTTTCCAATCATAACTCCTCTTATTGAAAAGCTCACAAAAGGTCACAAAGTAGTACTAGTAATGTTATGTGTGCATTTGAACCTCTCTTTCTGAGTGTCAAGCCTTATCCAGGGATATTTGCAACACTCCCAGGCTTCTTGTTCTTGTTATTATTCTATCTGCAAGACTTTCATGTTTGTACATTTCATCAATACAGTATAAACATTTTCGCGAATTTTCCTACTTTATTTCTGAGGAATTTTCAAAATCTCGAAAAATGCAAAAGCTAAATAATGCCAAACATAATGAAATAAAAACAGACAAAATAAATATATTATTATATTATTATTATATTATAGATAAAAAGAAATATATATATGTATACAATATAGTTTGTCTTAATATAGATAAAAGGATCTTAAGACTGGAAAGGATACTAAGGTTACACAGTTTGGAGAAGGGGGGGGGGGGTTAAGATATGGAGAGGGTTAAACGAGGGGAGGGTACAGACCTGAAAAAAGGGGTTAACCTAAATGTTGATTGGTTGGGCAGTAGATCTCATTTTATAACAGAAATAGTTTCTTAATTTGTACTGTAATATCTTTTCTAGAAGGTCATATTTCGAAGTTAGATTATTTGGCTTCATAGTTTAAAATATTGCAAAGATTGGAAAATCAGAGTTTGTGGCAAAAACCAAGCCAGCTCCTGTAATTTAACGTGACACTTATCCACATAAACCACATCAAAAATGTCAATATTGAATAATTTAAAGAATAATTAAACAATTAGAATCTGCAATGTGCATCTATGTTGTGTAATGAAAGTGTGTGTTTTGTAATGAAAATGAGTTATCAATATAAATTTTTAAAGGAAATGAGTTTTTGCCACAAGCTCTAATTTTCTAATCCATATATCTTTGCAACCCAAAGACAAAAACCTTAGATATTTCAAACCTTGGACTCTGTTAGATGAAATTAAGTTTGAAATATGAAAGGTTTACATAATCAGGCAGGACCTTAGTTTAGTATTTAGAACTGCAAATTAAAATTTGTTTGTAAAATATATACAATAAATCTTTCACGATGCAAGAAATATCAGGCATTTTCAGTGATATTTATAATTCCTATATCTGTGTAACCTGATTTTTCAAACTTAGACTATTTTATCTAATAAGAATTATTGAATTGTTTAAGGCTTACGACACCAGATTTCACTATAATACAGGTTTTTGAAATTTAGATTTTGTGGCATAATTTCAATTATTTAGTGATGGGTAACAAATTGGTTCGAGCTAAAAAATGTAGGGTTTTGGAAAGGTTTTTAAAAAAGCTATAAAGTTTTACATTGGAATTGAGTCTTAGCCCCAAAAATTTGAAATTATCTAACCCCTTTTTGCATTCTGATGGTGTTAAAATTTAGATATTTTACACTAAGATTTTTGATTTAATACATAGTTTGAAATAGTTTCAGGATTGTATTAGCTTGTATTGCTCATTATCAAATGTTAACCCTTAAGATAATGCAAAATCAAACCAAGTCGGTTTAGAACAATATCTTTCAGGTAGTTTTTTCCTTTTACCTTGAGTTAACAATTTTGCATGGTTCAGTGAAAGCAAACTTTTGAAAGATTTAAAATGTTGGAACCTTTACCGAATTTTGTTACCATCAAATAAAGTCCAAAATCTTAAAAGTTGAAAACGAAAACCTGGGGTTTGGTTTGGCCCATCTTGCAGCATCGTTCTTTACAGAAATTGTAAAATTTCTTATATATTTGTGATGTTCCCTTTCTTTACACTGATAGGATGTTTTCCCCGAATCTGAAATCAGTATTATTTGTATTACTGTATTATCATTTCCGGCAGCCTGCACTCAGTATGAAGCGGCCCCATCTCCTGTATTTATTGTTTGCCTCTCTTATACATATTTGTTTTCTTATAATGTATAAATATGTTTTGTTTGTTTGTTTTACAATGTCTATGTCAAATAGATAGTAAAAAAAGCATTATTCAACAAAAAACCTTTGATCTTCTATACATTTTTCTGTATAATTTAATTGTAAGCAAAAAATTGCAATATTGGAAAATAAATAAAAAATGGGGGATCCAGGCTTAAAAATTTTAAAGCAATTTCATAATTTCTAGTTTTGTTTAACCCTAAACAGGCTGGGAGGGGGGCCTGTAGTTTTTTTGCCCTAGCACTCTCATTTTTAACACTGTCATCGTAAAATTTTGTTATTTTTAACGAAAAGTAATTTAAAGGATTTTTTGTAAAAAAAAAAAATTTATTTAATGCATAGGCTTTGGTACAAAGCGGAAAAAAGTCCGGTCTTTGGAAAAAAAATATAAAATAGCCTAAAACTTTTTTATGACTAAAGCTACATATCTAAAAACAATATTTTTAAAAAGCCATTGAAAAATTAATATAGAAACATGTGTCACACTTTGATATTTGTTTAAAACAACAAAAAAATATTAATTTTTATTTTTCTGACCCTTTTTGGCATTTTTTTCAACCCACCGTAGCATTAAAGTTATCGGTCTAATTTTTTTTCAATGAGCTGGCATTGGCAAATTGGGTTATGCGCATGCATTTCAGTCCTATACCTTTTCTCTAAGGCCTTTTTCTAGGGGGGGGGTACAAAAAGCCCCCCCCCCAGGCTATACATAGATTCAGACGCCCCAGCCTTTATAGGGTTAAACCATATTGCTTAGAATGAAATTCTATCAAAAAATATTTTGGACATGACTATAATTACACGTCTAAGTCTTCAGTGGGTACTGCAGGGATCTGCAGTACATTAACCGAATAATAGCCAATTTCTTAGACGCTCTACCTTAGGTAGAACCATAGTCACACTATGGTTACGCTTCACCAGAGCAGAGTAGATAAATAGATACGACCTATAGTTGTACCTATGGTTAAATGAATAAGAAATTGGCCATAAATAGAGGGTTTCAGCGGAGAGTGCAATTTACAATGTACATTTACCAGAAAATTTTCTTATGAATATTCTAAAGATGATTATTCTTCTTATTTGTAGAAAAATAAGAGTATATTAAGTGTAGTGTTTACTAATGTATAAGAGCTGGTTCCAGGAGTTTACTCCAGTACAGTTGCCAGCTAATACAATCAAATAGTGTTTATGCGTCCTATTATATATCTATCCTCTCTACATATGATTTACATGATTATATTTCAAATATTAGAAGTGTTTTTACACAAACAAAGCTTTTTGTGCGTTATGTGTTCTTTTTCTTGTAATATTTATGCTTTAAAATCATTTTCATAAAAACGTTTTTTAGTGTTAAGAGATTATAAAATTAAAAAACGTCATTTCAGCACGAATAGCAAATAATGAGAAAATTATATTAAAAGTATTAAAAAATGATGAAATCATCAAAGAAAATTCATTAGAATTTTTGTTTGGTTCAAATGCATGAAACAAACTAAGATTAGATTTATATAAGAGGTAGTTGAGCTGGTTATAACCAGCTCAACTACCTTTACTTTTTTCTAATAGAACATGGATCGAGTTAAAACTATGGTTCATCCATGTAATATATTTTTCTGCTTCAAGCATCACATTATTCATGAAAATTTAAAGAATTTTTGAAAAAATTATTTTATACTCGAAATTCATTTTCATGAATTAATCTGCTTTTACTCTGGAAAGTTTAATTTCCAAAGTTGAGGAAACTTCATATAAAGAAAGAGACCAAGAGCTTTCTAATTCTGATTGAGTTTGTTTTCAAAACTATGGAATATAGAGCACACACACTAGAAAGGTAAAATTCTCTAATTCATCTTAAAGACTAGATTAGCAGCAGGAATATCAAAGTTAGCCTACATTACCGAGTTAGCTCTATTTCCAATTTGTTTCTTAGTCATCTGTTTTTTATTTCATTTGTTTTGAAAGCGGGATATTCAGATAATGTTTATCTAGATATTATTTAGATATTATCTAGATAATATCTAAAATTTATTTAGATATTATCTATATATTATCTAGATATTATCTAGATAATATTTAGATATTATCTAGATATTATCTAAATATTTTCTGATTACGGAAACATGAGGAAATCTTTCTCTTTCGAGGATCAGTGAGGATTATGCAAATCTTTTAGATCTTCTTCTTTTAGCGGAATATATTTAATATATATTATTAAAATTATTATTATTATGTGTTTATATAACACATATATTTAAATATATAGATTATATTAGATATATATTGTGTTATTAGTATGTTTCTATATAATTTTTAAATATATATATCTAATATATTAAATATATGTACTATCATCCTGTGTCTATAATATATATAATTTGTTTATAGATATACTTGTTCTGTGCACAATAAATATGTTCTTAAATATCTTAAGTGCAAGCAATTATTTTTTAGTATTTTAGTATTTAGTGTATTTATTGTTTGTTTGTTTCTTTTAACTTTTATGAATTAGTCCTTGTTTAAGGTTATAATATTCAGAGACAGTTCTAAGCATGAAAAATAAATTGTTATTATAAATTTAACTATAAAATTAGATATGTGAATGAAAAACAATTAAGTTAGGAGTAGAAAGTATAGTTGTAAATGGAGAAGAGTGCCAATTCCAGATAAAAAGTTATATAAGCTCTCTTTCTGAACAAATGGATAAACTTTATTTACTTTTTCCATCTTTTCTTTTCTTTCAATTTGAATAGGTTGACAAAATTACTGTAAAGAAAAATACATTTCAAGTAAAACATTCCTTAAAATCTACAATGGTAACAGTTTACTTCTGATAACTTATACAATAATTGGAGCAAGAAATGCAGTAGTCAATTTCACAGGAGTAGTCACAATTTTAAAATAAACAATGCTTCAAATGGAACTGTTGTAAATGAAACTTTATAAGTGGACAGTCGCTTAAAATCAAATAGATTCTTTTACAATAGATGGCAACGTAGAATTCTTAGTACAGCAGTGTCAATTCAGTTTTATGTCTCCGACAAAATTATTAATAATAGTGATAATTTCAGAATAAAGTGTTTATCTTACAGAAAAATAGGTGCATTATTATGTGTTCTTTATTTTCTGTTTAACACTCTTCATTTAATATTGTCCATTGTGTATAATTGGTCCATTTCTCTGTTGCCACCTATTGTACTTGAAAATCTATTTGCTTATAATTACTTTGACTCTCCCTCAATCAGGTGCAAAGATGTAGGGATTATAAATTAGGAGAGAGTTCCTAAATAAATTCCAAGATTACATCTAATATTTTGATTTAAAAGATGGTCTGTTCTTTACACACTTTTATCTAACCATAATTTAAAAGTTTAATTATTTATTACAACAGTTCAATTAAAACAAAGATTCCAATAGCACATTCAACTCAAGTACATTTGAACCTGAGCTGAACCGACCTTCGGTCCTATTTTGTACTACCTAGCGAGGGAGGGAACCCCCGGACGCCATGTGCAACTCTACACTTTAGTAAAATTCTTTTGCCACTACGTCAAAAAAAAATTGTTTAAAGTTTTCATCACTCATCAAACCCAAGATTTAAAAAAAACCTGTGCTGTATAGTGGAGGCTCATTTACTGCATAGCGGAGGCACGGTCTGCATAGCGTAGGCTTTGTCTGCATAATGGAGGCTCGGTCTGTCTAGCGAATCTGGGAGGCTCGATGACTGCATAGCAGAGGCTCATGGCGTCCGGGGGTTCCCTCCCTAACCCAGCCCGGTACATAATTTTTTAAATTTTTAATATATCTTGATTTTGATATGATATTACAATAACTGTAATGTTTTGTAAGAATTGAAGAACTTCCAAACCAAATGTTTTGTCATAAAACTCACATTAATGAAAGCAAATAGTTAGAAAAACGTTTAACAAAGACATATTTACAAGCTGATAAGAACTAATTTATAAATTGAGATATATAAGAAAGTAATAAAGTTCATTCTGAAACTACGGTAAAAAGAATGAAAAATTCTTATTTCTGAAAAGGGGTGGAGTAGGTATAAGGGTTGTTAATTGTTTTGCATAACGACCGAAATAACGATAATTTTTTCTAAAAACGATCGTTTAGTTTTTTGAAAAAAAATTTTAAAGTGAGCCACTCGTTTTAAACTTTCAAAAAAAGAAATCGATAGTTTTTCTAAAAATATGATCCTTTTTTTAAAGATTGTTGAAAAAAAAGTTGCTAATGAATCTGCTGAACAATCAGTTTAAATTCTTTGTCAGGAAGATAAGGTTATGAATGTTTTCTTAACTGGTTCTTTTTTATCGAGGTAAATAACCTGAATGTTTTCTTCGTCACTTTTAAAACGAAACGATCGTTTATTTAAGTGGTAAAGAATAAAGATCTATCCCACATATAACATTGTCCAACTATTTTTGTTGACTTTAAAAGTCACTATAATAAAATAAAAGAGATCCAAATAAGTTTTGAAATATTTTTCCAAGAATGGGTTAAAATTGGTTGGTTTAGAAATTAACAAAGGAATTAATGATGAATATTTGAGGGTACTTCATGGGAGTGATGTAGAGCTTCATGTTGGTGGAGCAGATCAACAGGAACTGGAACAACAGGGCTTATCCAACCTAGTAGGCAGAGATCGAGGTTTTATCATGATGCGATTGAGTGATTATGTTGTCTCTGGGATGCATGACAAACTGGGAACCCTTAGGGTAAGCATGTCTGTTGCTAGCTGAGTATCTGCGTCATCATCATAAAAGAGTCAAGAGGCTCCCTGTGTCGGAGCTGTTACTAGCTCAACTCTCCTAACCTGACTGAGGGCTGGGCTGAGTAGAGGGTGAGGGGGGAACGGAGGAGCGAGGGTTACATGTTTGTGCTTCATGGCGGAAATGGATTGTGTGTATACACACGTCTTGAAAATAGACCACAGCATTTGAGTCGGTAAAATTGTCTTCCTTATATTTCGAATTTGTGTTAACATTACCCCATACTGGGGGTTAAATTAAAATGAGATTTTAATTTAACAAAGAGTTAAACAAATTTGAAACTTTAAAATCCAACCGACCAAGATATAACCCGCCTAGATTTCCATATTTCAAAATGTTGACTTTAAAAGTCACTATAATAAAATAAAAGAGATCCAAATGGATATTTCTAACATTATTTAATAAAAATGAAAGTTTTGAAATATTTTCCCAAGAATGGGTTAAAATTGGTTGGTTTAGAAATTAACAAAGGAATTAATGATGAATATTTGAGGGGACTTCATGGGAGTGATGTAGAGCTTCATGTTGGTGGAGCAGATCAACAGGAACTGGAACAACAGGGCTTATCCAACCTAGTAGGCAGAGATCGCGGTTTTATCATGATGCGATTGAGTGATTATGTTGTCTCTGGGATGCATGATAAACTGGGAACCCTTAGGGTAAGCACGTCTGTTGCTAGCTGAGTATCTGCGTCATCATCATAAAGGAGTCAAGAGGCGCCCTGTGTCGAAGCTGTTACTACCTCAACTCTCCTAAATGACTAAGCTGGGATGTGTAGAGGGGTGAGGCGGGAACGAATGAGCGGGGTTTGACATGTGGGCACTTCATGGAGGAAATAGATAAACACGTCTTGAGAAAAGGCTACGGCATTTGAGTCTGTAAAATCGTCTTCCTTATATTTCGAATTTGTGTTAACAATTATACAGTTTACCCCGGAGATTTTGAGCCACGGACAAAAATTTATAAAAATGTCGTCTTGACAATTTGTCCAGGGTTTTAAACTATTATACATAAATCTTAGTCTATATATAAATTTGGCTTGTCTATCTGTTTGTTTGTTTGGGTGTCTGTCTGTTTGTATCCAATAAACGTCAAAACGGCTGAACCGATCGGGCCCAAATTTTTTGTGGGACATCTAGGGACCCCAGGGTAGGTTTGTGAATGATTGAAATTTTAAATATTTGTCTCCATCAAAATTCAATCTTCATTAAATTTTTTAAAACTTTGAAAATCCACGAAATTTTTTGTGAAAATCCGCGAATTATTTTTGTTTTGTTTTACGATGTACACAAAGAAAACATGTTCACAATTAATTTAGAAGATGGGCGCGAAGCGCCCTCTAAGGCTAGTAATTTAAAAAATTAATATAATCATTTAATTTAAAACTCAATATCTGCAGCATTCGATCAGTTATCAGAAAATAAAGAATACGACATTTTATAAACTGTTCCGATGTCTCTTTATGTTTGAAGCGGAGCTGTATCTAAAGAGAGTAAATATCTAGGAGAAATAAATTTAAATAATGAAGAATATATTCCTCTGTCAGGAGGAAATTCTATAAGAAAATATAAATGCTTTACCATGTGGAAAACGGTGCAATCAAGGTTCAATTCAATCAGAAAATCAATCTAAACAGTCGAGAACTCTGATGAATCTAGTAAATTACAATTATTCTTCTAATTTCAGGATGATATATAAATTATTTAGAAATTTTTTTTACTCGAAACATAGTTGCTAGAATCATAGTTGCTTGACATTAATTAAGTAACAACTGCAAATTTAAAATGTATTAAACACCTTTCCCCTCAATTAATATTTGCATTGTGCAAGTCTGGACATTAAAGGGAGAGACAGGCTAGATATGGTAGTTGGGTTGAAAGTGCATTATTGTAGTTAAAAACTTCAGGATTCATTTGATATTAATGAAACAATTTCACGGAGTACAATATAACTCGTTTGTAATATTTTGCCAGTTATTTCAGTCAGCAGAAGAAACATAAATTCCAAAACTAACCCTTGGCCTATTTCTAACACTGAGCGTTGGAAATGGGCACAAATTGAAAGACTGGGGTTTTAGGATCCTGGCCCATATTGAAAGTAAGAGTCGATAATAATACTAGAACCAACATTCATCATCACAAGGATAACAATTCCAAATTTACAACTATTTTCTGAAATCAAAATTATAAAAGGAGTTCTTTTTATATTAAAACCCTTGACCGTTTTCAACACAATGTCAGGTTTTGTATTTTTTAACATATCCGGAATTTAAATCATTGTCGCGTTTTCAAGACAAAACTCACTTTCCCGGTTATGAATAAATCCACAATTTAAAACAAAACTCATTTTTATAACATACAAAATAAATCACTGAAAGTAAAAACTATCTTATCGAAGCCTAAATTAACTGCTAAATTATATCTAAAATAAAGGAGAATAAAGTTGATTTAATTTTCCGAAATAAATAAATAAATAAATAAATAATTGAGTTAAATCTATATTGTAAGAACAAAATAATAAAAATATTTTGATTTTTCATTGCTTTAATGATTTTTCAAGTATAAAAGAACATTATTTTTTATTTCGTATTTTGTTTATAATTTTACTTTCCAAGAAATTTTGTTTTGTGACGCAATTGTGTGTAAATACTTGAAAATTAACATTAATATGGATTCGACTAAATATGTCTCAAAACCTAGATATATGTTCCAAAACCGCGACATGAGCTGAAATGTTGTAATTGTTTCAAAATGGAGATATCTTCGAAAATAAAATCAAGAATCTTCAAAAACCAATTTTAAGTTTAAAGTTGACATATCTTGTTTCAATAAGTAATTTTAGCCATTTTGTATAATGTTTGGTGTAGTTTTGTTTAACTCAGCTTGGATTCAAAGATATATACGCTAGAAAAAGATTTGGGCCATTTCTAACACTCAGTGTGAGAAATGGGTGTGAGTTTTGAAACTAATTTCTCTTGAAGTTTACAAAATTCTGCTTTTAAATGTTGGAATCTCTATTTCAGACAGAACAACTTTTGCTTGATATTTTTATGTCTGACTTTTAGATAAATACATGTGTGACGAAACTGAAAAAAAATCATTTTCTAAAGAAATTGCAGGAGTTTGTGAAAAAGAATAAAAATAAGAATTATTTTAATCTTGTTAAAGTATATTTAGTAGTGTTTACATGAGTAAAAGTAGGTTTGGGAAAACAAAGTAGTGGTTGCCAAGAGTGTATGTTTACATGTTTACATAACACCATCTAAACCAAATATACTGGAGTCCCAATAAAAATGAAAATTTAAAGGGACTGTAAGCGTCATTTCAAATGACCCTCTATGCAAAAATAGCAACTCCCGTTTTATTCACAACAGTAATATTGAAATTTCTTTGAGAAAGATATGAGAAAGATATCGTCCACGGTACATTCCACTTCAATTCATGTACCGGGCCGAATTTCAACACTAGCCAGGGCAAGCAGTACAGCACATATAGAGACTATATGAAGACAAATATTTAATAATGAAATATTTAATAATGAAATATTTAAAGGGACAGCTTTGTAGGGTAGTTAAACTGAGTATGCAGTATTGTGGACAAATTCTTTAATTAGAGACATATAAAACGTTTCCACGATGCATAATTACTGAGTTTCAGTGCATAGTCGACGTTCAAAATCATGAGTTTGGGTGGATACGTTTTCAGAATAGCTTTTTTAATTATTAAATAACAACGACGAAAAATAAAGTAAAAATTATACAGTAAACTAATTAGATGGTTAGGAACATATTTAATTCTCAAAAGAAATTTGTCAATAAATCATCATGAATTTATTCGCAGATTTCTTCAAATTCTTCAAATGACGTCTTTTTGTCGTCGTTATTTAATAATATAAATAAAAACAATTCTGAAAGCGTATCCACCCAAAAGTACGATTTTGAACGTCGACTTTGCGCTCAAACTCAGGATTTAAAAATCTTTAAAAAGTTTTATATGTCTCAAATGAATCTTAAAGAATTTGTCCACAACACTGCATACTCAGTTCAACTACCTTACAAAGCCGGTCTGTCCCTTTAATATTTAATAATAAATATTTAATAAAGAAATTTTTAATTATGTGCTTTAAGTGTTTTAAACCTTCATTAAAAGAGTAACAAAATACAAGGTCAATATTGTCAAGGGAATATTGGCTCATAGGAGGTTTCAGTAGGGCGGGATTGCAGTCCATTACCATTGAGAATAATTAGGGGGGAGGGTGTACCGCGGACCCCCTTTGGATTTTTACAAATTCATTTCTCATTTAAACTATAACTTTTAGTTATATATGCATTTAAATAATGAAGTTTACTTGAAAGGGAAAACATTGTAAAAATAAACATATTTATATCCTCCTCCATAAAATACATCCGTCATAACCCAAGTTTTTTGCCATACTGTACTCTGCATATCAGGAAAATGTGCATGAGTCAAAACTTATCAAATTGTTATCGACCTCTGAAACTTTTAAGATGTAAATATTGCTCAATGCTCTCATCTGTTACCAACAACAGGTTGGTCAGCCTGGGATCGAATTGCGATGCACCCAAAACCTCAATTTCGAACGTGAGTGTTCAAAATGCCGTTATTTCAAGCGGCCCAAGAAAGAAAACTAAATTATTGTAGATTGGAATAAAAGAGAATATTTTTATTATTTTTTTATTATGAACGAAACTCCTTCATTTACTTTCAGTCTTCTTTTGGTTATTTTTAACTCTAAAAATAAAACATAGAAACTAAGAAAAATTAGCAAGAAATCAAAATAAATCATTAGAAGAATATGATATGATATGATATGTAATGTTAATGTACAGTATAAATTTCAATCTATGATATTTTTTATGTTGTTTTTAGATAGAAAAATAGATTAGTAAGGCATTTGCCTACCCTTTTTTGTAGGATTAGAGCGGTAAATAGAAATTTTTAGCATTGGGGGGGTTGGGGGGGAGGGGGGAATTTATTTTTGAAAGATTAAAGGGGGATAAAAACAATTTTGCGCTTCGTACAAAACTTTTTTCCACCCCCAATTTTTAATCATAAAACCGTCCTTGTATCAGCTTATGTTTTCATACTATCAAGGAACGATTAGTTTTATTTTTTGTCGTCTTCAAAATTTTATGTTTTGTGCTACACATCTGTATCTAGGTTATACACAGTACATAATATCTAGAGCCAATGGTGGAGAATGAGGGATTGGAAAAGGGGGGGGAGTAAAATAAAAATTATTTAATGCAATACAAAAAGTCGAAAATAAATTTTATTGAGAATACGAAACTAGCATGTTTTAAAAATTTAGTGAAAAATATTTGCATTGTCTATCATTGAATTTACATAATTATTCTAATATTTTAAAAAGAAATTAATTCTAGAATATTCTCTTTATAAAACTCTTTGTAAATTGCAAATATAATTTTAAATTGGTAGTACATATATAAGAAGTTACGACTTACGCGTAGGCAAAATTTCGCGAAAAATAATTTCACAAAAACCATGGCTGCAACAGTTAATTATCAAAGTTTAATTATATCGTAATTAATAATTTCTCTTCGGTATTTTTTCGCAAAATTTTCGCATTTTCCCCAATATGATCGCATTTTTTTTTGCAAACTTTTCGCATATTTTATTTCGCAAAAAATTTCATTATTTCGCGAAACGAATAAAGGCGAAATTTCGCGAAAAAATTAATTGATTCAATCTTTTCGCAAGAAACCCTAGTTACGCATGGGGTAAAAACTAATCTTTTAATAGTTCTAGCTCTCAAATGTATCATTTATTCTCAGAAAAATATGAATCAATTGATAGTTTGAAAAAAAATAGTTTTGGTTTCCAATTTTTTCAGAGCCCGCGATTTAAAAGCTTCGGCTCGAGTCTTAATTCCTTAAACGCATCTTTAAGACCCAATCTTAGACCCAACTCTGACGACAGCTTGTGTCACGTGATTGACAGCTGCGAGATCTTAGGATCGACTTAAGGAGTTAAGCCCAATGAAAATAAAACCGACCTTGGTTGGTTTTAGTGAAGAATAAGGCTCAATGTTGGGTCTTATTCTCATCAAAACCCGGAATGCACCAATTCCAACTATGAAAATCCGCCAAATACAACATTAGACCGGTTTTATGAACTATATTCTGTTGAAAAATAGATGCAACTTAAATTCGAAATTGATCAACAGGACACTATTAGTGAAAAAAGATAATGCTTGTTAAAAATATCTCAGGGTCAAGCATTGACTAATATAAATCCTATTCAATTTCCCGTGATGAACACACCTTGTGGGAATAACTTTAATTAAGAGCCCAAACATTAATCCTCAAAAGTGCCCACATTAAATATCGATATCAATCGCTCATAATTAACAATACACTTTTAAAAGTTCTTAGTTCTCTTCAGATAGTATTCCCTTCACCCTGGATGCAAACCTAATTGAAAGAGCCTTAATGTAAGCTCTGAACTTATATAATAGTGTTTTAATTAGAAAACAATGTTGTGTGCTAACTACTAATGGTGCCGAATGATGCAGGAGGTTCCAACAAACATGGAAATTAAAAGACGACACCAAAATCACCTTTGACTATATGACAAAACATGTATTTTCTAAGTGTGGTCTACCTTATTTATATTTTAGGAATTTACAGAGTAATTCAAAAGTTAGACAATTATTTAAATTATGAAAATGGAAGACCACATTTTTAAAAACCCAAGACTAGAAGTTTTCTATGTAAACTTTAAAGACGATATTAAAGTTGGCACTTACTTCCTATGTTTCTTGGAAAACGCTGTCTATAATGGGCTTGAGTAATGGTTTGGTATAATTATCCCGCTGTATGGTGTTATGTCAGTGAGGCTGCAAATGGAAAATAAATACAATTTTTTATCAATACTAATATTTTAGCATTTTAGGGCTTTTAGCGTTTAAATGTTGATCTTTAAGTGGTCATTTTTCTTTGCAATTGTAACACTTAAGTTTTTAAACTTAATTATTATACATAAACTTGAAGGAGGGGGGGGGGCGATAAATCAATCAATGATATGTTGGGAAATTTTTGAAAAAATTATACATAATGTACTCGACCTTCAATGTCCCCCCCCCCCTTTAGCCGCAGGTACACATAGAACAGTTTTTATTAATAATTTAAAGTATTTAAAACAGCTCACTTGTAAGATTAAATATTTACATAATGCATCATTGGAATGTTATTTTAACAATTTAATATTAATGAATGTAATATAATAGTAAAGGATAAGGAAAAAAGACATGGGTAAAATAAAAAATTGTTGTGGCAAATTGTTTTTAATGTACGAACAATTCACGTTTGTAAAGTAACATTTAAACAATAGAAATGATTAAATAGTAATATAACTTTAATTGTATACATTACAATTTTTATTGTTTATCAATGTTATTAATAAAAATATTTTTACTAATTGTAATGGTCTCAAAACTATTAACCAAGTTTTGTAAATTAGGCTTATAGGGCTCTTTGCACCCATCTTCTATTTCAATTGTGAACATGTTCTCTTTGTGAACACTGTAAAAAAAGTTCGCGTATTTTATTTTTAAAATCACGGATTTCAAAGTTTTTCAAAATTTTACAAAAATAAAAAAACTTTTCAAAACGAATTTTAAAATTTTTATCATTTATAAACCTTCCATGGGGTTACTCGAGGTGCCACACAAAATTTGGGCCCGATCGGTTCAGTCGTTTTGACGTTTATCGGATGCTAACCACCCTAACAGACAAGCTAAATTTATATATAGATTAGATGAATTATCAATATATATTAATATCAATAATTCTCAGAAAGAAACAAGAAATGAGACAATTTAGGAAATAAAACATAAAAGCATATATTTGTGCAAAAAGGAAAAGAGATTCAAATGCTGATCGTTTATTTTTATACAATCAGATAAAATGGAATGCATTTCTGAATCCAAAGATGTCAGTTTATGAATCAGGAAAGATTAAAATTTGATAGGCTTACAATTTTTTATATTTTTGTATTCCTGATTTTATTTTATTTTCCTTTCTACACGTATTGCTTGTGTCTGTCGTGATGTTTGTATCCAATGAACGTCAAAACATCTATACTGATATGGCATTGGCAACTTACATGACCCCAGGCCGGGAAGGTTTTTGAATCGTCAAAGTTTAAAAAATAAGGCCTGGAAATAATACATTTGAAAACTGAAATTTCTACTATAAAAAGGGCGCAAAATAACCCAGTTGTTTATAATAAACAAAAAAGTCTCATTTAACCCAGTATAAAATTGAAAATATTGAAAATATTGAAAATATTGAAAATACTGAAAATATTGAAAATATTGAAAATATTGAAAATATTGAAAATATTGAAAATATTGAAAATAATGAAAATATTGAAAATATTAAAAATATTGAAAATATTGAAAATATTGAAAATAATGAAAATATTGAAAAGCCCAAAAAAAATATTTTTCATTGATTAGATCAAAATTGATAAAAATTGCTTGAACTAGTTAGTTTTGACAAATCTCTGCAAAAATGAAAAGAAATCTGGAAAGGAAATACAAAATTCTTGGTGATTGGTGCCACACTTTCCTTGCTTTTTTGAATTGTGTCCTGAAGAAATAGCCTTTAGGTTCATAACCCTTGATTTTAGTGTACAAATCAAGTGCACATTCAATTGAAAATTGTTTTAAAGAATTAACAAAAATTCTTGCATACTTCCGCCTTATTCACATAGCTTTCCTGTAGCCTGAATGATGAATGTATGCGTAAAACTGAATTTATCCAAGATACGGGGGGGGGGGGGGCTAAATGTTGCTACCTTTAAGGTTGAAGGAAAAACATACCCCCTCACATACCGGAAACACATACCCCTCACACATACCGGAAACACATACCCCCGGACACATACCGGAAACACATACCCCTCGGACACAGGCCGGAAACACATACCCCTCGGACACATACCGGAAACACAAACCCCCCGGACACATACCGGAAACACATACCCCCGGACACATACCGGAAACACATACCCCCCGGACACATACCGGAAACACATACCCCTCGGGCACATACCGGAAACACATACCGGACCTCTGTACTATGCATGAAGTAAAATGGGAAGAAAAAAACAAATATTTAATGTTTTATAAATATTTGAAAGTATATAGAAATTTCATAGTTCTAGAAAGATAAGGAATTCGTTTATCAGCGGCTTGTTGATCCTAGGTCATATTTATTCTTCAGTTATAATATTTCACCAAATACAAAAACTAGGTTTTAAAATCTAAATAAACTATTAACGTGATTCTATTTCAATTGGAAATTTTATAATTTAAGAAATTGAACTGCATTTAAATTTTGAATTTAAATTTGAGAGAAGTTATTCTCTCTGTTTCAAAATTTCGCCCATTTGGAGATATTGAAGTGTAGAATGAGCTTAACTAATTAATTCGACATAAATCTACTCAGTGTCATTTGCCATAAAACAATAAAATATTTAAAAATATCTTCATTTTATTTTTATTTTTAAATTACAGATCCAAGTGATAAGGCATAATTTAATATTTATTTGCACCAACTTTTATCTTGAAACGGAGTTTTATTTATCTTAACTTTTTGTTTATAGATATAAATATAAGCTTAAATTCATATTTATTACTGAATACTTGGCTTTGAGGACGCTTCGCGCCAGTCCTTCCATGAAAAATTTGTGTTTTCAAGAAAAAGCAAAATTATTTTTTTATTTTGTTTGTCTGTATCCAATAAACGTAGATGTTAGTACTTATATATATATTATATAGAGCATATATAATTATAAAATATATTCTCAATAGAATACAATTACTATTTTTTTATCTATGTTACAGTTGTAGAGTATAAGGGCAAACCTTATCTCTATTCATTCTTTAAACGCTTGTTAGTTTAAAATAAAATACATTTGATGTTACAAATTTTATTTCAGTGTTTCTAAAGACTTCAAATTTTAAATAATCCTTTTTATAGTACTTTTATTTAAAAGAGTGGAAAGCTGATATTATAAATTATTTTCAGATTTTAAGAAAGAAGCTTTTGCCACAAACTTTGATTTTCTAATCCCTATATCCTTGCAACTCAATGTCCGGTAGACCTTTGATATTGCATACAACGAATTTTGTTGGAAAAAATAATAAAAATTTGCGTTTACAATATCAATGCTTTCCTCCATCAAGTTGCAAAGTTCTATGGATTAGAAAATTTGAGCGTGTGGCAAAAAAACTCAGTTTCTTTAAAATGATTAAATGTTCTATACCATGAACGATTGTTAACATCTCATTTTTATGCCTAAACAAAAGTGTATCTATATTAAAAAATGTACTTTTCTTATCAATTGCTTGGTAGGGAACATTAATTTCTAAAAATTGCAAATTTTTTTATATATAAGATGAACTTTTTACACATTTTTATTTTTAATCAAAATGATTTTTTCAGAAAATCAGGAAATCAAAAAGTTTAGGAAGTCTTCATCGATTTTACTTTGTGAAAAACCATGTTTAGAATTAACAAATATTTGTTAAAATTTCAAATATCTCCAACTCAATTAGAATATATTCCAGATTGAAAATATTTATGTAAAAGATGAAGATGTATGGAATTGCAGTTTTCATACTTGGAGTTAAAGGTAAACTTAGCAACTTAGGACTTAGCAAGCAAAAAAAAACTTTATTTTGATATTTTTGAAGTCGAAAAAAAATCTAGGAATCTTTTTTTAGCCCAGAAATCAGAATTTAAACAGATCTGCGAATTCATTTTTAATTTTATGTGATGGTCATACCCTTCAGGGACCGAGCATTGATCCTCAAATTTAAAAGTGGACACGTTGGATATCGAGATATAGTGTTCAAAAGTGATAATTTGTTCACGAAAGTTTCGATCTCAGTTTATTAGTTAATGAAAAATTAGTTATTTAGATACAGGGGAAATTAATTTCAAAACTAACATTTGGCCCATTTCTAACACTGAGTGTAAGAATTGGGCACAAATTGAAAGACTGGGTTTTTGGGATCCCGGCCCAGACCCAGAGTAAAAGTCGATAATAAAAACTATAACCAACATTTTATTGAACATGACGAGGACAACTATTCTCAATTTAATACTTTTTCTTAAATTAAAATTATAACAGGAGTTCTTTTTATATTAAAGGTCTTGACCGTTTTCAAGACAGTGCACTATAATGTTTTCCATTTTCGAAAATATCCTGAATTTGAAACATTGTCGCGTTTTCGAGACAAACCACTTTCCCGCTTTTGAGTATAATCCAAAATTCAAAACAAAACTCACTTTCATAACTTACAAAATACATCAGTGAAAACAAAAATCATCTTATGAAGACTAAATTAACTTCTGGATTATTTCTAGAATCCAAGTTTTCACATTTTATCTGTTAAATTAGAAAATATCGATGATTTATTTTTAAACAGTTTTCCACTAGCAAGGAATTGACAACCTAAAAACCCCAACTATCGTATTTTATACTGTTTTTTTATCTGGAGGTGAAATTCTAAAAGCTTAATCTCGAGTAAAACCCGGTCTTAGCGTCTGTTTAAGCCCAAGTAAAGCTCAAGCAAAGACTCGAGTTTATGGTACACTTGGGGTTAGTAAAAGACGCCAATCGACTAGGTTGGTCAACTCTTAAGGCCCGAGTCTCCAAAAGCTTCAGATTTCCTAAGATTTTCTGAGTAGTTTTTCCTTCTGCATTTTTTGCTTGCTTCAAACAGACTTTCATAAATGTTAGTTTTCAGGAAAAAACTTTTATATCTATATTATTGCTTCCATTTATTATTCCCATAATTCTTAGATTCATTGGTTCTGACGGGTCAATATGCCAATAAAAATACTTCCATTGTTTATTTATGAGATAATTTAGTAAAAATATTTTACTTTTATTTTCTTTCTTATATTCTTCTGTTTCCCAAATTTTTTTTCCTTTTTTTTAATAAAAAATATTAAAAAAAAATTTTCTTCAAAAGTTTTTGTTTAAACAATATAAAACTTGAAACCTTTAGTTGCAAGATAACAAAATTCCTGAATTATATTTTTTTAAAAATCTTGTTGGGGTTATAAATTTTCAAATCTAAGATTCTATTCGATCAGCATTCCAACAAAATCAAAGGAGGGGGGGGGGGGGGGGCCATGGACGAAACGAATTAAACTTATTCTTTCCCCACATTAATAATAACAACCCATTATATCAGTGGCAAAACCTTGAGGATTAACTTAATCTAAGATAATGAGCTTAACTTTGTCGGTTCCGTGTTTAACAACTATTTTTAAAAAAGGTTAGAATTAAATGATAAACAATTCTACCCAAGTTATTTGATTTGTACTTTAACTGATCCTACATCTTCTATACAATAAGGCTTTTCGTTTATTAATTAATTCCACGGGCAACGCCAGGCCGCTTTAGCATATAATAGAGTACAAATGATGAATATTTTCTATAGTTGAGTACATATAACTATATATAACCAGATATAACCAGACATATATCCAGAATACATGAGTGGTTTTAACATCTTCAATGCATACAAATATACTGCAGAGAAATAGCATCTTTTATTTTTTCTATAATTTCTCTTTATGTTTTATATATCATCATAAAGGAGTATAGAATAGAACTAATTCGCGGCCCGCCCTACCATATGATCACACATGCTTTGCAGACGAGTACTCCATTTGTATAAGAAATATTCAGAATAGGTTATTGTATACGCGGTAACTGACAATTGTACATCAGACAAATATTTCTTAAACAAATAAAATATCGTCTGCAAAGCACTTATAATCATATGGTAGGGCGGGCCGCGTCAGTTGTATCTCCCTTCTATTCCTTACTCCTTGATCATCATGCTCTTGAAGAATAAAAGGATTGAAAAGATGATTGAACTATTTTTAAACATCTGGCTTATCATTCAAGATACTCGAGGATTTTTGTACTTGACTTTTGAATTTTTGCCAATTTATTAGTTGATTTATAAAACGACACTTGCTTACACCATAATTCATAGACATTAGACAAACGGTCAAATTTTTGGAGTTTGGGAAGTAATCACCATCATCGGAGTAATATCAGAGATTCCCTTTCATTCCTTTAGATTTTCATTGGAGACCCCCAAGCTTTTCATCTGAGACCCCACATTTTCATTGGAGACCCCAAGCTTTTCATCTGAGACCCTAACTTGTCGCAAAAATATCAGAATATCATATGCCAAATGATCAAAAATCTTTAAATGATCAAAAAAATGTACGCTAAACAGTTAGGACAACTATTTTTTCAAATTATCATACAATTTTACAATAAAGTTGATTTTCAAGTTTAAGGTATTCTTAAACATATTTTTATGAAAAAACTGTAAAATGCAAGCTCTCTCTTTCACGCAATCTATCTTTCTTCTTTCTCTTCTCTTCTATTTTCTACTCTTCTCTTTTCTTCTCTTCTCTACTCTTCTCTTCTCTTATCTCTTTTCTTTTCTTCCCTTATCTCTTATCGCCTCCTCTTTGTTTTCTCTTTGTTGTTGACATTTAACCGGTTTTGAGATGAACAATGCAGTACGATCCGTTATTATGATTTTTCTCTGATTTGTTTACATTTCAAGCTTGTAGACCTTATTGAAACGTACTGCGTTTGAACTCCATAATTAGGCATTTGACCATTTGGCATTTGATATTTTAATATTTTTGGAGATTGTCCCTTTTCGTTTTAACATCCAATTTCCATCGGAAACCCCAAGATTTTGATTGAAGACATCCAGACTTTGATCGGAAACTCAAGATTTTCATTGGAGAGCCAAAGATTTTAATTGGAGGCCCAAAGATTTTAATTGGAGAATTTGTCATACTTTTCTATTGAAAATCTGGGGGATTTCTAATGACAATCTCTGGGTCTACGATGCAAATTTTGGGGTCTCGTATGAAACTATGCAGTCTCAATGAAAAGCTTGGAGTTTCCAATGAAAATCTCGGGGTCCCAAGTGAAAATCTCGGGGTCCCAAGTGAAAAGCTTGGGGTTTCCAATGAAAATCTAGGGGTCCCAAGTGAAAAGCTTGGGGTTTCCAATGAAAATCATCTCGGGGTCCCAAGTGAAAATCTCGGGGTCCCAAGTGAAAATCTTGGAGTTTTCAATGAAAATCTCGGGGTCCCAAGTGAAAAGCTTGGGGTTTCCAATGAAAATCTCGGGGTCCCAAGTGAAAATCTTGGAGTTTTCAATGAAAATCTTTTGTAACTCTATTACAGATATATATGTTTATTTATAAAAAATTTACTTTCATTTTTAAGTGCGTGTATTTAATGAGCTCCGAAGAAATGTATTTATTATTTTTTTATCAATTTATATATTCATATGACACAACTACAGAATTCTGTGGTTTTTGTTAATATAATTATGTATTTGTTTAACCAACTAAATAATTAATAATGACATCTTCACTTCCCTTTCATCTTCCATTAGGCAAAATTGATTTAATTATTGTGCTTGTAAACAAATAATTGATACAATTTTACTCCAGCTTTAGCATCGGACACCTTCCAACTTTTTATAATACGCTTAAATACTTTTTGGATGGCTGACATTATATAAAGCGCTCATACCTTTTACTTTTTCAACAAATGTGAACAAATTTTGCACAAATAAAAACATATTATTTATGTGTTTATGGTAGTATGGTGAACAGTCAAAGGCTGGTCGATTAAACAAAAATCTTTCATAACTTTTCATTATTTGAGATATTATAGATTTAGATTAACCTTATTTACATCATAAGTTATTAACATTTAAATAATGCTAATATTTGTCTGACAAGGATTAACTTTTTTAGCCCCTCCCTTGCACCCTAACAATTTAGGTTCGAGGATTAATTTATTTAATGAGCTGACCTTGAGAAGTGTATGACACTCCCCTATGTCAACTCTAATAGGGTAAAATCATAGGGAGAGGGGGGGGGGGGGCGAGATCCTATATATGGCAAAAACTTCTTTGCAATGCTAGTGTTTTGGTCTCGAGACAATGAAGGCTAAGGTTTATGTTCTTGAATCAATTTTTTGCTTTATAATATACTAGCTTGGGAACACAGCGCTGCAAAGGTTACTCCCGCCGTTTACCCGCACTTGAACGATTTTAACGGGAATCTAAATGTTCTCTATCAAAAACTAAAGTCGACAAACTTAACTTAGAATCTTAAAACATACAAAGATTACAACTTTATATATTTAAATGAGTAATGATACAAAAATCATTCACAGTACTGGAAAGGGTTAAAATACGGATCATTTTTGGATCAGAAATTGATTGGTATTATTTTCATTCAGATCCGATGTTTAATACTTCGATATTTATAACAGATGGGCTTTCTTAATCGGGAGAAATTTAATTCTTTGCTAATTGATGCCAATTTGTAGTTCTTCACAAAAACTTAAATGTTGAAGAACTGATAAAGTCCCCCCCCCCACACAGCTAATGGGGTATTAGGGGAGGGTGAGCCAAAATGAATTTATTCCATAAACCTCTTATTTATTACATATAAGGCTTGGCCGCTTAAGAACTTTTATGGAGAGAAGTCTTCATTTGTTATGTTTTAGTTAAGAATTTTGACCGAAAACCCGCTATCTCGTTGAAAAGTTTGAAAAAGAACTTTTCAACACACTACTCTGACTAAATCAAGGTTTTGGCGTGCTGCTGGCACCCATAAATCTTTTCTATATAGCTGTTAGAATATATTTTTAAATTTAGATTATCCCGAGCCCTTGTGTTTTCTTCTGCTTTTGCAATAAAATAAATATTTATCCTCCAAAATACTCGCTGTAACAAAGACGACATATAAATATATTGCGGGTTTACAGGATCCATTCAAGGATAAATATATGAACGGGAAAAGTAATTATAAATTGTAATTATTATAAATCAGTGCTAGCTACAATTCATACAATGTTTGTAAATGAAAAGATAAACAGAATATATTCAATTGTCCATTCTCTACGTGAAACACAAGACAAATGCATTTTAAGAGGAGTATTGTGACAAAAAAAGTCATCCCCTTATTCCAAGCTACACTCCCCTGTCCTTCCCCATCCACACACCCCCTCCATCTACCACTTTACCAACATGAAGCAACTTCAAATAGAAATTCGTATCCTAGAAAAGTCAGGATATATTTTAGTTAAGTATATAAAAGTCGAGAACACGTGACATTGTGCTTTACATCCATTCTTACATAGATTAAGACAGATTAAGACAGATGGCAAAAATCTTACATATATTTGAAAATTACTTCTATAACTTTTTATCTTTGTAACCCAATCTGCTAGGACTTTGATATTTCAAACTAAACACTCAAATAGTCAAAGTTTTACATGTTAAAGGTATACACCATCAGAGACTGAATTTAAAGAATTTGAGCCGCGGCTCAAATATGATTGGTTCCACTTAAAATTGTATTCAATATTTCAAATTTTAAGCCGGCACTCAATTCAAACCGGTTTTGGGCGGATTTGAGACGTGGCTCAAATTTATTAAATTCGGACTCAGGTCCCCAAAAAACAGAGATAAAGAAATCAAAGTTTGTAGCAAAATAAAATCAGTTCCTTAACGAGACTGAAATCGTACCTTAAAGTGGTCATTAATGGCAATGCCCGATTCATGATGGTACCCTTTAAAGCAGTGGCTAATCAAGTATGAATTAGATATCAATGCTTATTACAGTTTGAAAACTGATTAATTTCAATCGTGACTTCTCTAAAAATGTGACAAGAGCATTTCTACGGCATGAATGGAATTTATCAAAATTAAACACTTTTAAAGCTAGAAAACAAATCTTCCCCAATATTGAACAGATAAAGGTTTAAAGGGTTCAGTTGTAAATAGGACAATACCATCTTTACATGAAGTGTTGCTTGAACAGAAAAGGTTTTAAAGGGTACAGTTGTAAATAGGACAATACCATCTTTACATGAAGTGTTGCTTGAAAGTACACTGTTATGTGTAAGCGTAATTTTAAGCTTTACAAATAAAGACTTGTTGTTCTTTTGTAAAAGAAACAGAATTCTCAAAAGACCATGTATTGTATTTTGTTGGGAAAGTTTAAAACAAGCATTAAACTTACATTCGTCTCTATAGTTGAAATGCATTAAACTCACATTCGTCTCTATAGTTGAAATGTCAAATTCTTTAAAAATAAAAGATATTCAACGTTATTATATATGTTGTTGAAAATTAAACAACATATGCAGAAGTCAATTTTGATCCTTTTAAAAATTGATTATTTTAATATTCTATATTTCAATTCTAAGAAATAATAAATTTGAGAAAATCCGCCAATTTTTGTGTTTTTTTTCAGAATATCACAAAAAAATTTAACATTTAAAGTAAAAATCTAAAAAAGAGAACCTTCTTATATTTTTATTTTGGTTAACTTGAGATTATAGAATTTGAAACAAAATTTGGATTTATAAATGTTTAAGGGTAGCACAATCACAAAGTGGTTAAAGTTTGTCAAATTTCGCGAAAAAACGGCTAAATTTAAAACTTTGCGCCCTTGTGCGTCATCCATCACAAAAAAATGTATGTATAAAACAATATCTTCGCACCTTATAAGCTACCACTCTAGTCGAAAAAAAATATTCGACCTCAGTATGAACCAACTTACTACACCTCTTTCATTTTTCGTGATCACTCCCTTTAAGAACACGAATACTTTAACCAAAGGCTAGTTTTTCGAAAATAAACATACAACCAAATATTTTTGTAATTAAAAGTAATTTTTACGAAATTTGTTCAAACTTGTTTTAAATTTGAATAACATTGTTTGCGATATTTAAAGAATTAACAACAAGTAACTTAGAATTATTTAACCTTTGTATAACTCTTCTACTATTTTAGTGTTGTGTATAAACGGGCTCACTGTGACTAAAAGTGAAGGAGTTTTATCTTCACTAGATGAACCAGCAACACTAGGGAAGAATACCTCTATCCTTTTACTAGATTGGAAACCCAGCTTGGTCAGGAATTTTTCAAATAATTTTTTTCAAAATTAAAATCAACCCACTCAGCTTAGAATTGTTAAACCAAGAAAGAACATTCCCGTGGTTCTATCGAGTTCCCGAATCAAAATTTGAGGCAACTCGGCCAAGAGGTTACTTAGTAAAGATCAGACATCCCAACGGACAGACAAACAGAGATTACTACTTTATATAAATAGAATAAATATATTTACATAGAGAGAGAGAGTGTTCTTTTATTGTAGTATATACACCCTACCATACGTCAGTTTTATACAGTGATAACTAGAGAACAATAGAATAGTTAGATGTTATAGCAATACTGAAGTGTATTTGATGTTGTTAAAAAGCAAATAGGATTTTTAAAAGTTATATCTTGATTCTAAAAGTAGTCTTTCTATTTCAGACTTTTCTGGTTATCACTAAAGACAGGTCCACAATTTGGTTTAAGATTTCCTAAAAGTGTCTTTGCTAGATGTTGTCTTAAAGCTTTAACTGAAAATCAAATATATAAATTTGCATTTGAAAAATGTTTGCGCTAATTGGATTTTAACAGAAATGTTGTTATTTTACCAATATTGCATTAGGTGAAAAACTAGGACAGAAAACACAATATTATTAAATTAGCTTATAAGGTAGATAAATCGTGGAATATTAAACATGTTTTAGAAATATTTTACGCCCCATTTCGGTATGCCAAAATTGCAAAATTATGTGCGGGAAACCCCGCGAAAACATGTCAGCTTATTATATATGTAAATAAAGTTGTAATCTCTGTTTTTCTGTCCGTCTGTTTGTTTGTCCGATGATAACTCAGGAACCCCTGGACTGATTTGCCTCAAATTTTGATTGAGGAACTCTGGACACCCACAGAAATGTTCTTAGCCTGGTTTTGAAGATTTTAAATTGAGTGGGTCGACTTTGATAGCGAAAATTTTAATTCCAAGAAAAATCGTTAAGTGCGGGTAAACGGCGGGAGTAACCCGGGCAGCCCGGGGTTCTCAAGTTAGTTCTATATAATACACTTTATAAATATTCTTCTCACACCCCCTCCTCTATTTGTAGACAATTCCCTCTGGAATATTAGTATAAGGGACTGTATACGGAATTGCAAGCGGCAATCAATTTAGAAAGGTGCATGCTTAGATGAAGAAATGATACCCTGAAAACCTTAAAAATATCCAATTTATAATTAGCTATTTAAAAATCACTTTACGCATTAGACAGAATATGAAACTGCTTAAAGCAGGAAAAACGACATCAGTATTCAGTATCATTCTTATTCTAATAAAGGTGCAAAAACGACATCAGTATTCAGTATCATTCTTATTCTAATAAAGGTGCAAAAGCCAAAATTCCAAATCATGAAGCTGATCAATTGAAATTACGTTTACAGTCCCTTCCAGCAGAGGAATATGAAAGGGATTCTTCAATAGAATGTCAAGTGGATAATCTAGTAGAGTTCTGCAGCTTTATCAGGTCAACCTGTATATTTATTCACTATCCATACACCCTGTAAATAGAATACATATTAGAGTATACACCCGGTATACACTAATACTAATTCTTTATACACCCTTTAAGTTTATAGCTCCACATGGGCTCCACAATTTTCAAATTTTACAAAATTTTGTATTTTACAAGTATGATTTTATTGCACACAACTATCTTGGGAACCCAGCTTTTCCTGGAAACTTAATATTCCTTTTAGCAAGGCTTATAAGAACATTTTTCGAACAAACTAAATCTCCTAATCAGAACTTGAGGCAAATCTGTCTAGGGGTTCCTAAGTTATGATCGGACATCTTTGAAGGAATTTATCACTGCTAGATGGCCTAGGACGCTCAAAGGAATTGAGTCTTTTGAACAAAATCAAATATTTAGACCTTAATATCTTTTGAACTCGATGTTGTAAACCTTTGATATTTCAAACTCAGATTATTAGATCTAACAGAATTCATAGTTTGAAATATCTAAGGTCTACGACATTTAGTTCCAAACATATAGTGATTATAAAATCAGAGTTTGTGGCAAAGACTTAATTCCTTTTCTGGCTTTTCTAACTAACACGTATTCCCCATACTTAAGGCTAAAAGCTGGGCTTTTATACATACATACTGCCTAATTTCTTAGGCATACTCCCTAAATGCCTTATTTTACCTACACAAGACTAAATCTATATTTAGACCTACTTCCGATCATTGGATTTCAACATTATATAGCATTTTGGAAAGCCTATAACAAAAGCAAGCAAATTGCATAATTTGTGCAAAGAAATTTTGCACAGATTTTTGCACAGACGCCTTTACAGGGAATTTGCACATTTTCAGTTTTTCTTAAATACACATTTAGGTTTTAAAGTTTTGCAAATGTTTTTGCATATTTGAATTCGCTGGGTCAAATAAATATTTGGATTTTTGCAAAGGAATTGAGTTTTTGTCACGAACTCAGATTTTCTTGCTAACCAATGTTGTAGACCTTAGTTATTTCAAGCTATAAATTCTGTAAGATCAAATAATATAAGTTTTAAATGTCAATTAGGTTTACAACTTCAGATTGAAAGATTAAAGGGATTAGAAAATTTGAGTTTATGGCAAAGACTCCTTTCCCTTGCCATTTTTGAAGTAGATCTTAAGGACTTTACACAAACGTATCGAATGTTATAGATTTGTATCACAATAAAAAAATAGAGGGGGTGGGAGTCAATTTGAGGTTTATGTTGTTATTTTTAAGTTTTCTGGTTTGTTTTTGATAAAAATATAAGTATTTTAACACCTCGTCACTACGTTCGGTGTGAAAATACTTTCATTTTTTATCTTAAATAAACTGGAAAAAATAAAAATCCCGGCGATAACTTGTACGCTCTTAATAAATGTTAAAAATAAAACTAAGCACTCTTACAAACATTTAAATTTCACAGCACGTGCTAATTTCTCAAAAGTTATAACATTATTTTCTGAAGCAGAATTAAGACGGAAAACCCCTCTTTTCATTTGAAATAAATGTCGCCTTTATCTCTTTTATTTGATTGGATCTTTTTCAAAATTACAAGAATTACAACTTTTACCATCTCGTTGCTTTAAAATAAATTCACCTCTGCAAAAGACATTTGTCGCAAAATAATTTGGGGCCAAATTAGAAACTTTGTATCTAGAAAACTTTGAAAATAATATGTTTGAATTTGATTTGAGACAGTACTACAAATCTTATACTTCTCTGAAAATTTCGGTATGCGTTTACTATTTTCAGGATATTATAGGCATTCCTTACATTCAGTTTCATCATACCTTGGGACTTTCAGCGTAATTTTTAGTAACCCTACTTGCAAAGATGGCAATGACCGAAAACAATGGTACCCTTGAAAGCTTTTTCTAATCAATTGTTATTTAGATATCAATGTTTTAGTTCCTTTAAATTGTGTTTTTGCGGTCTCTCGGCGAAAGTGAATTAATTGCGCATTTCTTATTTATAAAATACAAATTTGGCTTGTCTGTGTGTTTGTTTGTCTGGGTGTCTGTTTGTTTGTATCCAATAAACGTCAAAACGGCTGAACCGATCGGGCCCAGTTTTTTTTGTGGGACATCACGTGACCACAGGGAATGATAAAAATTTAAAAAAAAATTGTTTGAAAGGTTTTTAATTTTGTAAAAAAATTTAAATTCTTGAAAATCCGCGAATTTTTTTAAGAATCCGCAAAATCTTTTTCTTCTTTGTTTAAAACATAAAAAAAAGAACATGTTCACAATTTAAATAGAAGATGGGCGCGAAGCGCTCTAAAAACCTAGTATTTATAAAAGGCAGCTGCAATAAAGATCGAGATTAGGTGTCAAGGGTAATGTTGTACATTGGCCATTTCCATCTTTGCACTTTAAATTACCATTGGTTTGAACGACCAACTCTGTTTGTTTACAGAGTGTACCATCTAATGAGTGACCATGAAACAAATAGAATGACCAGCCCCCCGCCTACATTTTTTACTTTTTTTTAAACACCGCCCAACTGCTGGACCGTCCTCTACCATATTCTATGCATAAAAAAACAATATTTGTTTTCAATATATAAGTTTAAGAAAAAACACAGGGGGGTGGAAGAGAGTTAAAAAGTTAGTACAATAATTACTTGTTTAACATTATAATGTTCTTATCACTTTATCGTTTCAACCTAATGGTGTAAATTCTTGACTTTTCAAAAACTTTCCTTATTTGATTTAACAGAATTCATAAACTGAAAAATCTATCTAAAAAGATTTTGGTTTTAACAAATTCGAATTCAAAGCGATTAATCAATCAGATTCTTTATCAGTCTATTTTAAGAGAAAATTTAGCTTTCGTAAGGTATAATCTTTCAAACCATTAAAGCTCTCAGATTGCAATAAAGGACAGGATTTATTTTTTAGAACTGTAATGTTTTGTATTCTTATAAACTCTTTATCTTATTTCTTGTTGGTGTAGCCAGGAATGGTTTGATAAATCTAGGGAATCTAAATCCAACTGAGTTAGGAAGATAAATTGTTATAATTTTCCACTGTCTGATTCTGCAAAATCCCCCCCCCCCCACTTACTCTCTGCTACTCTCCCTTACCTTTTTTTAATTGACCATTCTCCAGTAAAAGACTTCACGGTGGACTAAGCCAGTGGGGTCGGTCAAATAGGCCTAGGATTAGGCCGGGTACTGTAAAAAGTCTGAACGCGCCATGGGAGTTGTCATAGTTAGCCCTCCGACGAGACTATGCCAAGAAAAGTGACCTCTGTCGTATGTTAGTCTGGTTAGGATGACGTACTGTACCATAGGATCGGGTCAGTACACGCTGTTATCTGGCAGGCCGGTACAAACTGGGCAGGTCCTGTTCGAATTCAAAATTACTACGGCCCAGAGTGACTTGAATAGACTATAATTTTCTTATTTCTTTGTCCCAGGCATTAGTATACTTTTGACATTGAAGAACTGAAGAAGAATGATCCACCCCTTTTTCTGCTTAGAATTTTAACTTTTATATAGATGAATTTAAAACAATTAAACGACCAGTTCTACAGATTTTCGTGTTTAATTGATGAATTGAAGACCCCTTTAAATTCTCCTTTTCTAAAATGCCTTAATTTATATTAAATCTTATTTTGAAATTGAAAGGTGTTATTACTTTTACCACATAAGCAAAACATGTGATAAAATTATTATTTTAATCCGTTCAAAATATTCCCTAAACTTGTTTTTGAGACACCCTGTAGTTGTGTTGTAGGTAGCTGTGTTGCTTTACAGTGTGTAATCTGAGGATAAAGGAATCCACTACATCTACTCCTTCAGATAGATATAGAGATGGTTAACTTAAACAGTTTTTATCAAATAAGTAAAAGTTAGTAAAGCCTACCATTGGTCGGGGTTCTACCCCTCTCCCTTTGTGTTTTTTTGTTTTAACTTTTGTTTTAACTTTAAAAATAGGTCACACATAACGCTCAAACTTCTTGAACCCTATACCTTTAAAGGGAGTGACTGGCTATGTTAGGTAGTTGAACTGAGTAATGAGAATGCAGTGTTGTGGAAAAATTCTTTCGGATTCATTTGAGACCTATTAAACTTTTTAAAGATCTGCAAATTCTGAGTTTGAGCGCAAATTCGACGTTCAAAACTCCTACTTTGGGGGTGGATACGTTTTCAGAATTAGTTTTTTTTAAATTATTAAATAACGACAACGAAAAAAAAGTAAAAATTATACAGTAATCTAATTAGATGGTTCGGAACATATTTCTCAGAAGAAATTTGTCAATAATTCAATACTAAAATCGATTATTTCGTTTTCATTATTATATTTAATTTCTTCAAATTCTTCAAATGTCGTCTTTTCAATAATAATTCTAGAAAATCTGCAAAAATGAGAAACCAGAATAGTGATAAAATAGAAACTAATAATTGAACAAGATTAATTATTTTCGATGATAAGATAAATTTTTATTTTCTCAACATGTTCCTATACCTGACGTCTGTAGTTTATTGTAGAACTTTTTTTACATTTTATGTCGTCGTTATTTAATAATTTAAAAAAAAACTAATTCTGAAAACGTATCCACCCTCAAAGTTTTAAACGTCGAATTTGCGCTCAAACTCAGGATTTACAGATCTTTAAAATATTTAATATGTCTCAAATGAATCCGAAAGAAGTTTTCCATAACACTTCACACTCAGTTCAACTACCTTACATAGCCGGTCACTCCCTTTAAGGTCTAATTTTTCTTTTACTGAAATGAACTATGGACATGACATGGTTCATTTGGATGAATATAAAAGTCTACGTGTGTCAGTTAATTTTTAACAGTGATTTACATTCGATTAAACGGAATTGATCTTAAAAATAAATAAAAATAAAAAAATCCATTTTCTAACGGAATTTTGCCCAGCCCTACAGAGAGAGAGATTTCCACTCAACTGTTTCAAATTCACACACATTCAGGAGAATTGGAAACTCTGAAGAGAATACTTTAAACTGGAGATTCAATAGAATAGAAATAAATAATTCAACCCCTCATGCATAAAAATATATTTCTAATATATAAAAAGAGATTTTTTTACGTACTTCTTTGTTTTGACGTCAATTGTTGGAAGAAAAATATTTTTTTATTTATAATCTGTTAAATCTAAAATATTTTTAATTGAAATATGGATCTTAAGTCTACAAGGTGGGATTAGCAATGTTTTTTTAGAAAATATTCAAAATTGTGGTTTGTTTTGACAGAAAAAATGATGGAAAAAAATTCCGCGAAACCACTATTTTTGACAAAATTATATACTTTATAACTTTGGGGGTTAACATACCATTAATAATTATAAGAGATTTTCCATATAAAATTATTTAAGAGTTAATCCCTAATCCCTAAAAAATTTGGTTATTAGCAAAAAAATTTGCGAAAACAAAACGTGCTCAAACAATGATAAATTATACATTTTTTAAAAGCCTTTGACCAAGCGAATTCAAGCATGCACAAATATTTTCAAAATTTGGAAAACTGATTGTGTATTCAAGGAAACTTCCCTTTACCCTTTGCAAAAATCTATGCAAAAATTCCTCGCAAATTAAGCAATCTACTTCTTTTGTTGAAGTCTTTCTAAAAAGCTATAAAATGCTGAAATCCAATGACTTGGAGTAGGTTGCAGTTAGATTTAGTCTGAAATAGGTAAAATAAGGTATTCAGGCAGAATGCCTGAGGAATCAGGCAGTAGGTATAAGCCTAAAAGGGGCACGTGTTGGCTAGAAAAGTCAAATAATGTGAGCAGCCTCAAACAAATCAATTTTGAGTTGGGTTAACAATAACAGTGTGCATTCCCTCAAAAAATTACATATATAGTTCTAACCTCAGACTCCAGAGATTTGAGCTGAGATGAAAAAAAACAATATTAGAAATAAATCCCTCCGATTTATTCTTCTAAACTAGTATCTTGCTGACACCATAGATAGGTCAGCTGTCAAATTAAAGAAGCAAACTTATCCCCCAGGGGATTTTATATTTGATACTGGTTTATTATAATACTTCAGGGCTGATATTGCACAGGTTGAACCAAGAAAACAAAAAGAAAATATTATTTTTTCTTCCATGACTTATTCAATAGAAAAGATATATTTGGAAAGAAGACTCCAATTGAGAATCACGACTGAGTCTATTGTAATACTCCTAAATGAGGTCTCCAAGGACCACAATGGGTTTTCCTCTAAAAACCAAATGAAAACTTTTGAATATTATTTTCAAGAAATTCTTGAACATTTTTTGGTTTCTGACTTCTGAGCCCCGGAAAAAAACTTGCTGATATAAGACTCAGGTCTGAGATGTCATTGAGACTAATTTTAGATTCAATGGTTGAATTGATTAGAATAAGACTCGACATTTAGATTAATTCTTTACTAAAACCAACCATGTTCGGTTTATATTCATTGGGCCTAACTCCGTAAGTCGAGCCAAAGATCTTGCAGTTGTCAATCACGTGACACATGCTGTCGTCAGAGTTGGATCAACGATTGAACCAAAGTTTTTAATCTCTAAATGTAGATTCATTTAAAATTACGTTGACAATCTTATTTAACACTTTCATTACTTCAGGCCAGATAAGCTTGAAGTTTGCCAGAACGGACCAAACAATGATCTTGTTGGTAAATCATGTATAAATGATGACTCAGTTCAAGTACTGGTAAGTGTAAATTGTAATTTATCCCCATCCCACGGTAAATTAGAGGTTGAAAGTCCTTAAACGTCGTATGTTTAAACCCACTTTCACCCGTTAAATGAATGTTCTTTCTTCTTTTTCATTCTAAATATTAAATATGTAAAGTCTTTAGGCTTTTTTGACAGATTTTGAATTATAGATCAAAATATGTCATTCAAAGACAGAACTTCGGTTGAACTAGATGTATGTGCCAATTATTATTATTATCACCAATAATAAGTGGATCCAATATTTCAATTATTATTATTATCCCCAATAATAAGTGGATCCAATATTTCAATTACAAAACCTAACAATATTCTGAAAATAGCCGAAAAAAACCTTATCTCAGTTGTATGGGGTTAGATCATCTTAGCCGAAGCATTCACGGGGGGGGGGGCACTGTGGCTAGATTAGGCATTAAGAAAATTACATTTTTTTCAGACGGGAGGTTCCAGTTGTAAGCTGAACATCACCCGAACGAAAGAACACCATTTTGGAAAATGGGGTTGCAAGGCAATATTTGTTAACAAAAAATTGATAAAGGGGCTATTAAAGTTATTCTACATTTTGCATGCCAAATTCAAAATGGCATCCTAAAAACCTAAATTTTGGGGGTTCAGTTATGTTTCTGTTTTTCTGCAAACACTGGTATGTTTGATTTCAGGGAAATCTGCTGTTACATATATAAAATTCCCATGTTTGAATACAAAGAAAATCCATTCATATATATTCACGGGTTAAACAGATCTAAAATTTTATTCTCTTTTCCATTAATCCATCAGCTGTCAAAATCCTTTTCATGTGAGTAAAAAGGATTATTTCAAGTAATGTATTTTATGAAGGCAGAACTGTTGTGTTGTAAGAAACGGGATCAATCATTAATCTCAAACTAATCTTCGGATTAATTTAATTCTACTTCAATATTCCGTTTTTTAATCTTAAACATTCATATACAATTCAAACAGATTAGCGTTAATATGGTCAATTTCAGTGTGAATAAAATGATTTCACTCATCGTAATTAATTTTGCTCTTTACAATGAATTTAATTCAAAATGGCCATATATAAAAGTTTCTACCATCGTAAAATAAAAATATTTTTTAAATTGATTGAAGTGGTGATTGATGATTATTTACAACTACCTTACAAGAAAGTTACGGGAATTTACTTTGTTAACGGTCTAAGACCAATGTTGCCTGCAAAACATCCAAAGTGCAGCGTAGTTCAGTAAAATCTTCTTTAAAAGTAGTTTTTCACAAAAACCTCTCAGAGAAAGTCGTTACCAAATAGTTCCAAGGGACGTTTAGTTTCTTAACGTCCCCCTTTTGGTGGAATCATTGGTTGGAGATATTGTTTAGATGGTAGTACTTGTAACTTTTCCTAAACTATTTAGCTGAGGATCATGGTATAATTTAATAAAAGTAAACAAAGTTGTCTGATCTGCAAGGCTATGTTCTGGGACGAATGGGCAGAGAGTACATTAGATCTGGGAACTTTTAAAATGGTAATCATTTATTTTCAAACATAAATATAGATTTACTGAAAACTGAAAGACTTTGGAAAGTTGTGATTTATGTCTGAAACCAAATCAGTCCAATTAACAAGATCTAAACTTATTAAAGTTCAAAGCATTCACAAATAAATTGGATTAAAACTAGTCTGCCAGGGGAACTTTGAATGCTAATTTTAAACTTTTAATTGATTCCAATTTATAGACTTGTCAGACATTTCAGATTTTTAGCTCGAGTTGTCTACATTTTTAAATGATATTTAATTGGTTACACTACTGATAAGGTTTACTATAAACAACAAATTAAATAACTAGAAGAAAACATGTCTACTTTGAGTTAAAGAAAACATCTAGAAAACTGTTGTAATGTAGCATCATCATGAAAAACAGCAAGAACAAGAACCAAAAAAACTACAATGGTTAAAAGAACTATAATAATAATAAAAATAGCAAAAACTACAAAAACATCTAAACTCCAGACTGCTAAAATATGAACTACAACACACCTTAAAGCACCACAGCATCATTTTTTCAGGAGAAATATACACCAAACCAAACAAAAAGAAGAAAGAAAAATGGGAAACTCAGAAAAACGAAATCGACATCAACAATATCAGCAATATTACCAACATCTACAACATTAACAGCATCAACAACATCAATAACATCAACAACATCAACAACATCAACAACATCAATAACATCAACAACATCAACAACATCAACAACATCAGCAACATCAACAACATCAACAACATCAACAACATCAACAACATCAACAACATCAACAACATCCACAACATCAACAACATCAACAACATCAACAACATCAACGACATCAACAATTTTATCAACAACAACGTCAATATCATCATCGTTGTCAGCAGCATCAAAATTGATAACAACAAAAACTAAAACAATAACAACTTCAACCACAACAATAACAACAACATCAAAAATAATAGTAAATATGTCACCATCAACAACAAAAACAACAATCAAACTTTTGAACTATTTAGTATTTACACCAGAAAATACGAATGCTCCTAATTTTTCAACAACATCACTTTTTCAGGAGATCAATGCAAAAAAACCACAAAGAACAAGATCAAGAAAAAAGGGGAAACTTAGAAGAACAAAAGCCTCAACAACAACTACAACAACAACAACAGCAACAACAAGATCAACAACAACAACAACAACAATAACAACAATAACGAGCACATCAACAACATCATCGACAACAACAACAACAACAACAAAAACATCAACAACCTCAAAAAAAACATCAAAAACATTAACTACAAGCACTATAAAAACATTAACAACAACAACAACATCAACGACAAAAATAACACCACCACTAACAACAACAACAACTACAACATCAACAACAAAAATACCACCACCACCAACAACAACAACAACAACAACAACAACAACAACAACAACAACAACAACAACAGCAAAAAATATAATAATAACAAAAACAACATCTACAACGACAACTAACTTGTATACTTCTTTAACAACAACAGAAAGAAGAAAAACAACTGTACCCCCAAGAAGAAAAGCCACAGTGAGGCCAAAAACAGCAAAAGCAGCATCAAAAAACACTTTCAACAGAAATCAATCAAAAACTCTAGACTCGGATAAAACAGAACGGGATTTTTACATGAAAGTAAGTTAATGTTTGAAGAGCGTGTTCGCCAAACAGAAAATACACTTGAGCAATCATTTTTACGAATTTGAAAATACAACTTTTCCAATTTTAACGTTTAAAATTTTTTGACTTGAAATAACCGTAGCATTATAGGCATTTTTATCATTATTTGGACTCCTCAATATAATATTACAGGGTGAACTATAGAACTAAAAGATGTGTGGGGAACCTAAAAATGGAGATATAATATTACAGGGTGAACTAGAACAAAAAGATGTGTCGGGAACCTAGAAACTAAAAATATGATATTACAGGGTGAACTAGAACTGAAAGATGTGTGGGGAACCTAGAAACTATAAATATAATATTTCAGGGTGAACTAGAATTAAAAGATGTGTGGGGAACCGAGAAAGTGAGGAACCTAGAAACTATAAATAAAATATTACAGGGTGAACTAGAACTGAAAGATGTGTGGGGAACCTAGAAACTATAAATATAATATCACAGGGTGAACTAGAACTAAAAGATGTGTGGGGAACCGGGAAACTATAAATATAATATTACAGGGTGAACTAGAGCTGAAAGATGTGTGGGGAACCTAGAAAATATAAATATAATATCACAGGGTGAACTAGAACTAAAAGATGTGTGGGGAACCTAGAAACTATAAATATAATATTACAGGGTGAAATAGAGCTAAAAGATGTGCGGGGAACCTAGAAACTATAAATATAATATTACAGGGTGAACTAGAGCTAAAAGATGTGTGGGGAACCTTGAAACTAGAAACCGATATTCAACAGACACTGTCTTGTCTACTTACTCTAGGTAATAAATTATGAAATAATAGCTTGGAAGGCGCTTCTCAGATTTCCTTGTTTTAGTGGTGGATTTCCAAATTAGAAATATTCGATATTGTTTTAAACAGAAAAATTGGGTAGTTGCCACTAACTCAATTTTTCTAATCCCTATTTATTTATTTTAAACCTTTGATATTTCATACGTAGATTATTACATATTTGAAATATACATAGTTGAAATATTAAAGGTCCTGTCCAAAACTTTCTCTAGGGAATTCCCAAATATTTGTTAATAATAAAGTAAATTATAATGAGAAAAAAAAACACAATTTATAAGAAAGATTGTTAAGCTTGAAAAAAAAACATGCAAATACAAATAAAATGCTTTGATGGAGATATCCTACTCTTTTTTTTAATTTGACAAAAAATAATATTTTAGATGACCCTCTTGAGTCTGGGTTCGAAGGAACCATATTAAACTGGGAGCTTGGAGATATAGAGGATAGAATACAGCTCACAGAAGCAGTTCTAGAGGTAAAGTCAGCTATTTTTGGTAAGCAGATTGTTAAAAAACAAATATTTGGTAAATCAGTATGTAAAAGTTCTATGGTTAAAAAACAATTTGTTAACAATTTTCTTGCTAAAAAATCATAACAAACATTTCAAATATCAAATTGATTAAAAACTATAAAATGGGAATTTAGGTAAAGTCTTATATTTGTTACATCGCAGTATAAAAGTTCTTTAACATCTTGTCCCTCAAATTGTATTCCATGTTAAAAAAGTAGAAAAAAAACTTTGTAATTAGAAAATAAATTAAAAAGGAAATTTATTTACCAAGCTAATTTTTTTCCAAATGATCTGGTTTTAATGACAAAAAAAAATGTAAATTTTTTTTAGATGAGGAATGGAAGAACAGAATTTGAAAGGAAAATACATAATATTAACCTAACTTGTATTTTTTACAAAATAAGAAACCTGCTGTTACGTTCTTATTACTGGGTCGACTTTGAAGTGTTACAATGCCTTAGCCAATTATATAGTCCTAGACAAATATATCTAAGAATAAATATTCACTTTGTTGCTTAATTTTTTAAGAATTAATTGGCAAAATTCTCTTCGATTTTTTTGTGATAGCTTGCAATCTTGGATCAATTTAACGTGCTTGGAAGCAATGTTTCTAAAATCTAAATGTTATTAAATTTAATTTTGTGAAATATGAACTGCAGTTTCAAATTTTGAACATGAATTAGTATATTTTTAAGAAAATAATTTCAAAGAAATTTGAATATATTTTATTAAGATTTAAAAAAAACTATGGAAATTGTTCTTCATTGTTGGTTTCAAATTTATTAAAAACACTGTCTAAAAAGAACTGTTTGTGGTACGGTGGTAGGCGATAATACCAATATAATGAAGACGACTTTTTAAAAAAGTTTTTGTTATTAACAAGCTTTTTTCCGAATTACAATTTTACAAGTAATTAAAGGGAAGCTTTTTTCAAAAACTGCTTCTTTTTGTTTTCATTGATTTGAGTAGTCATGTTGTTTAAAAGCTTGATATAAATCAAATTTGAAACCGAAAGTCGTTTTCATCATATTGGTATTATCGCCTACCACCGTACATAAAGAACCCTGGAGGAACCAGAACGAGATGCTTTTGGTTAAGAGATTGCGTTTTGGTCTGAAATCAAACAATCTTTACACTTTGATTTGTTTCAATCAAAACGCATCGTCTGACAAAAAAAATTAAAAACATTACAAAATACTACAAATTTTGGCAATTTAGAGAAAAATTGCTCGAAAATAGATATACATAAATGTCACTATTATGATATTTGATAGTACCCTACAGCTAACCCCTACACAGGCGGATGATGGAAAAATGTTGTATTGCTCTTCAGGAGTCACTGGAAAGGTATTAGTTGAGATTTTTTGCACTTTATCCTTGCAGATTTTGAAGAAAAAACAAAATAAACAATTGAATATTTCTATGGACTTAATGAATTCACCTTCTATACCCTATCTAACAATTAGTTTAGTAGATTAACTGAAGTTCTGAAATTAAAAAAAACATTTAAATATTTTCTCTCATCGGTCATCTTTAAATATGTTCTCTCATCGGTCATCTTTAAATATGTTCTCTCATCGGTCAACTTTAAATATTTTCTCTCATCGGTCATCTTTAAATATGTTCTCTCATCGGTCAACTTTAAATATGTTCTCTCATCGGTCATCTTTAAATATGTTCTCTCATCGGTCATCTTTAAATATGTTCTCTCATCGGTCAACTTTAAATATGTTCTTTCATCAGTCATCTTTAAATATGTTCTCTCATCGGTCATCTTTAAATATGTTCTCTCATCGGTCATCTTTAAATATGTTCTCTCATCGGTCATCTTTAAATATGTTCTCTCATCGGTCATCTTTAAATATTTTCTCTCATCGGTCATCTTTAAATATTTTCTCTCATCGCTCATCTTTAAATATTTTCTCTCATTGGTCATCTTTAAATATTTTCTCTCATCAGTCATCTATAAATATTTTCTCTCATCAGTCATCTCTAAATATTTTCTCTCATCGGTCATATTTAAACATTCTCTCTCATCGCTCATCTTTAAATATTTTCTCTCATCGCTCATCTTTGAATATTTTCTCTCATCGGTCATCTTTAAATATTTTCTCTCATCGGTCATCTATAAATATTTTCTCTCATCGGTTATCTTTAAATATTTTCTCTCATCGGTCATCTTTAAATATTTTCTCTCATCGGTCATCTTTAAATATTTAATCTCATCGGTCATCTTTAAATATTTTCTCTCATCGGTCATCTTTAAATATTTTCTCTCATCGCTCATCTTTAAATATTTTCTCTTATCAGTCATCTATAAAAGTTTAACTTATTCAGTTCATTTAGAATCAACCAGCTCTTGTGACATGACAATGCCCCCATTTTAGATTAATTTGGATATTACATAAACAATATAAGAAAAAATCTAATGTGTAATACCATGAAATGATTAGGATCAGAAAAAAGACTAATTGCGGTTTGTATTTAATAAGTTTAAAATAGTTTTTGAAAGATGTTCGAAACAGCTCAAATAATAGGTCTTTTAGATATTTCAAATTGTACAAAAAATAGATAAATCCTATTATAAAAAGATTACATGCGCAAATAGTAATATGTTAAAAAAGCACATTTCAGCTTCTCCCACGGTCAGCTTTAGTGCTAGAACTTTTGAAACTTTGGGAAATTATCTTAAAGCCATGATAACAAATTCACCATTTTGATCAGCATGTATCTTTATGGATTTTTGAATGAGAGGCAAAGATAAAAATAATTTGTTTTCTATTTTTAGCCGGAAAAGGCCCTAATCTTAACAATTATGGGTCGATTTTGTAGAAAATAGTAAAAACCTAGCAGGAGCATTTACTAAACGAATTACCAAACCTGTTTATCATGATTGTAAGATAATTTGTAGATGTTTTGAAAACTCTATCTCTAAATCTTACCATGGGAAAAACTTAAATGGGCTTTTTGCATTTATTTCTTTATGCGCATAGAGCTAAATAACCAACAAACCAAGCCAATTTTTGCTATGTATTTCTTCTTCTTGGATGTACACATTAGATTTAGTTCTCGATGTGAATTAACCAATATTTGGTCAAGGAAAAACATAAAATGATCAGATTTTTTGTACAATTTGCTAAATCTATAATACCTAATATTTGAGTAGTGTCGAATTAAAGATTAAATAAGACAGTATTAATAGAGCATCCGATACTGTAGGATTTAAAGTATCAGTGTTCAATACCACTCTCATGTAATCTCTTCCTAATAGGATTTATCTATTCTCCAATACATGTATATACCATCTAATAAAAATTGGCGGATTTTCTTGCATAAACTTACATAATTCAAAATCCGAAAATCCAAGTAAAAAATTTATTGTTCGGAACAAAATTATAAGGTTCGTTAAAGAAATTTTTAGAATTTGATCACAGGTCCAAAAAAGTAAATAAACCATTAAATAAAAATCAGACAAACAAAAAAAAACAGAAAAATGTTAGACCCGACCTAACTTAATATGCATTTTACGTAATTTAAGAAAAGAAAAATGAAAAGAAAACTTTGCAAACAAGCAAAATTATCGTGACGTACAGTCTTGTTTAAAGGACAGTTTCGTTGAAAAAATGTTGAACATAAGGATTCTGTTTTAAAAAACCTATCGTGTCCAGACCAAACTGAGAGTTGGTTGAATATTGAGAAAGATTATGGTTTCTTTGATTTTTAGATTATGCATTTCTGCTGATTTTATGTTTTAGTTTGAATTTGAAGTTTGTTGATGTGACCTGGGAATAAGAGATGAATATTTTTCAGGAAAAAAATCAAAGAGAAAAATTTTTCCTTTCAAATTTATCAGAGTTCACAATTTTGAAAAAAGGGCTTATATTTGTGAAAAGGTACAGTCAGTCAACTGAACACTCGATCGCCACAAATTCTAATTCTCGAATCTCGAATCTCTTGGAAAGCACTCACCCAGTCTGGCTTCTAAGTTTAAAGTCTACCCAACACGTTTTATGCAACAAATGTTGTAAATATAAAATAAATCAAAACGTTGTGTTAGATATATCGAAATCGATCGAAAACCATCTATACAGGGAGATTGAGATATCACAGAAACAAATAAAATCAAACCTAAACACGTTTGATGCCAAGAACGGAATTAAGTTTTTTTTTTTCTATAAATTAAAGATCTTCGCTCATATAAAGATTTTTATGAACAATTCTTCGATTTTATCAAAATTCGAATTTTTTCTTCAAGAATTAATTTTTATGTCAAAAAATTTGTAATAGTGGGGCAACATGTTATCTTTTAAAATAAATTCTTCAGTTCATCAATATTTTTTTGCTGATGAAGAATGAAAAGAAATTTCTATTTAATATTTTCTATAGATCGGAAATAGGTTCGCACTTGTCTTGGATTGAAGTAGATGGGCAAAAGAATAAAAAAACACAAGACGTTAAAATGAAAATAAAAATAAAAATAGGACTGAAACCATTCAAACCCAATCTTAAAGGGACTGTAAAGGAAAAATTAATGGAGGTATAAGCTGAAACCTTAGAATCTCAGGAGTTGATTGAGACTTATAATTAAGTTCTATATGATGTTCATGTCTCGAGATATGGATATAAAACTGTGTCAAAATTATACCAAAACTTATATATGTAAGTCATAAATCATTTAAAATTCCTGGGGATGGGGGGGGGCTTCGTACATTCTCTATAGTTTTCATTTGACATCCAAGTCTAAGAATAGGGTTAACATTCTATACTGATTCTAACAATTATTGACAAAAATAAAGTTGTGTTGAAAATAAATTCGAAATACAAATGTACTTTTTATTTAATGTACACAAAAACTAAACTCGATGCTAAAGCATGCTAAGAAAGATTTTAGTAAAACTATTAAATTTTAACCAATCCAAGCATTTACCTTCTATAGATCTGTATTTTGCTTGTATATTTGTAAGTTTGTGTGTTGTATTCTATAAACGTCAAAACGGCGAAACTGATCGGGTACTAATCACGTGCATGAGTCTTACTTTTTGCATCCTAAAATTTTGAAATCCACAAATAAAAATATAAAAATCTTTAAAATTAATAGTTATCATCGGACAGTTTATTATAAAAACCTTTTTTGCATGGAAAAGTACAATTGAAAGCTAATAATAAAAATCTATAAAATAGCTAGCTGCGCAACGCCCTGAAAGGAAAATAACAAAAGAAAAGCTAGATATTACAGCAAACAGAATTATAATGTTACCCAAAGAAATACTAATTTTCCGCCAAATTGTTCAGTATTTGTAAAATATAGAGTTTAAAAGCTTTCATAGTTTAGAATCACTGCAAACTATGCAAAATGATTTCCCCTCTAGTTCTATTTTACGCACTAGTATGCGAAACGAACATTTATCTGATTGCATCTATTTAATGTAATAATGCAAGGAAAGTTAATTGCAGTTGCGTATACTCTGCGTACATATTGAAACCAGTTCTCTCTGGGCGGACTTTGTAAACAATAATGGATACATTAGTGTTCGTTTAGTATCCAGGGAGGTTCAAAGCATTTAATTTTGATAATTTTGAAAATTGACATAATAGTTTCCTATGACCAAAATATTTCGATAGATTATGTTTGTGAAAATGGATTCCATGTCAGGCTGTGACATATGTCTTGTGTTTACTTTTCCGCCCAAAGACAGTACACTGTAATACAAAAAATGAGTATACCTCTGAAATAACTTTCCTTGCATTAGTACCTTGCATCATTACATTACAGAAATTCAAAATAGTTTTGTTTATTCTTAATAAGAGGAATAATGGTTAAAAACCTGTAAGATTTCAATCTTACCTGGAATTTATTTTAGTTCGACGTGGAATATTCGGATGAATAATTGATCTTTCCGTTCAAAAGTGTTTTCAAAAATATCTATTTTACAGTTTGATCATTTATCTACCTCAAAGTTAAACCTTTAAAATGAAGAAATATAAATTTATAATATATGACGAAAAAGTTTCAAATATTATTTTGTATATACTATATATATGTTGCGTATAGCCGGCCAAACGGCTGGACCGATTGGGCTGAAATTGTTTGTGGACACTCATGGGTGGCAGGGGGGTGTTATAGGCTAAAAAATCAAATTTTTTCCACGGGCAACGCCGGGCCCTTCAGCTAATTTTATATATTACCGACATTAATTCTACATAGTAAATATACAGTAAGGTCCACACAGCCCTGAAATTTAAAAACGACATTTAATCAAATTGTTACATAAACCAAATAGTTTCAACAGTAGCTAAAAGTCGACTTTTTAATTGTAATAGTTTCTTTACACACAATTACTGGGCTTCAAGTTGAATGGACTGCAAGCCTTTATACTTTTCCACAGTTTTATGTGTATCACTGATGAAATGAAATTAATATCTCTTTGCAATCGTATTTCTTTTAAAAAATCTCAAATCCTTTTTTCAGGATGATTATGTGACCTTGGATCTGTTCAAATTCAGTTTTCCTAACTCGGAATCTATGAGGATTGTAGAGGGAGGGGCAGCAACTTCGACGATCCAATTCCAAGCTTATCCAAGGATACAATCTGACCAGGTAAGGAGGGAGGGGCGGCATCTTCAACGATATAATTCCAGGCTTATCCAAGGATACAGTCTAGGTGAGGAGGGAGGGGTGACAACTCATACTGTTCCGTTTTACCCATTGAATGGCTATCAAGATTCAAGAACTGAGATGACCGTTAACCCTATTAAGGCTGGGGGTCTATATCTATATATAGCCTGGGGGCGTACTACGTCCCACCCCTAAAAAAGGCCTTAGAGTAAAGGTGTACAGTTGCAATGCATGTGCATAGTCCAATCTTGCAAGGCCAGCTCTTTGAAGAAAAAAATTAGACCGTTAACTTTATTAGTTTGGTTGCTAGATATTATGAAAAAATTAGACCGTTAACTTTAATAGTTTGGTTGCTAGATATTATGAAAAAATGCCAGAAAAAAAAGAGTAGGAAAATGTAATTTTTTGTTTTGATTTTGGCAAATTGTTAGATGTTTCTTCATCCATTTTTTAAGGGCTTTAGTTTTAGATCTGTAGCTTTAGTCACAAAAAGTTATTGGTTATTTAATATATTTTTCTACATAGACCGAACTTTTTACATTATGAATTAAAAAAAACATGTTTTTACAAAACAAATCCTTTAAATTACTGTTCCTAATAATGTCAAAAACTGCTAGGGCCAAAAAACTAGAGGGATGGAGCGTCACCCCCCCCCCCCCACCTCCCTACAGTTCAAGGTATTTTATCAATGGTCATGTTGTACATCCTTAACCGAAATGTTTGTTCAGGTCAAACTTGAAGTACGGGAGAATAACGGTATAATGGTAAACACTATTCCTGCTGGACAAACTGCAGGTGACATTTATCATATAATTTTTAGGAAAAGGAACCTTTCATTTATAACCTCTGCGATGGTTTGTTTGTTTGTTTGTATCATATTATGGTCAAATTTTATTTACTAGGCTGTTAGGGCGCTTCGCGCCCATCTTCTATTTAAATTGTTAAAATGTTCTTTTTGTTTACATTTTAAAACAAAGAAGAAGAAAATTTTGCGGATTTAAAAAAAAAAGATCGCGGATTTTCAAGAATTTAAATTTTTTACAAAATTAAAAACCTTTAAACACATTTTTTATAATTTTTATCATTAATAAACCTTCCCTGTGGTCACGTGATGTCCCACAAAAAATTTGGGCCCGATCGGTTCATCCGTTTTGACGTTTATTGGATACAAACAAACTAACAAACACCAACCCAGACAGACAATCCAAATTTATATATAGATTTGCCTTGACAGATTTTCGATTTGTTAAAATCCACAAATCTTTTTTTTCCTAATATACTCTATTCACTTTTCTGAGTATAAAAACGAGTCATTTTTGAAAACTTTTTTCAATTTTTAAATATAAAATAAACATGATTGTGAGAGCATTTTATGATCATGGCAAGTCTTTACAATTTTCATGATCATATGAAGATGTTTTCATCATAATTTTCTACAAAAATAATGACAATCGGTTAACCCTAACCCCTCTGGGGTACTTGAAAACCAGGATACGCTGGGGGGGGGTCAATTTGACCCCCCCCCCCCCTCTAAATCCCATGTTTTATGTCCAAATATGACAAATGATACATCATTAGAAAGCTCTTGTGCTCTACTTTTAGAATCTGCAAAAAAAAATTTGCAAATTTGCGAAAATTGAATTTTTTATCGCAAAATCCAGTTTTATAGTAAAAATGTTTGCAAAAAAAAATTTGTCCAAAAAATGACAAATTATACATTTTTGAAAAGCCCTTGACCATGCCATTTCAAATATGCAAAAAATTTTTCAAAATTTTAAATAACCTGATTTTTAATCAAGAAAAACTAAAAATGTGCAAATTTCCTTTGACAGGTTGTTTGCAAAAAATTTGCAATTTTTTTTCGCAAAACTTGTGCAATCCGTTTCCTTATGTCATAGGCTTTCCAAAAAGCTAAATTTTATCAAAATCTGACAAGTGAAAGTGGGTCAAAACAAAGATTTAGTTTGCTACAGGCAAAAGCAGTCATTCAGGCAGTGTGCCTGAGGACTCAGGCAGTTAGTATTAAAGCCCGGTTTTAGGCCTAAAGGGAGGGCTTTGGGTATGTAAGAAAAGTCAGAAAATTTCAACAGCCTCAGACCAATACTTTTTGAGTTATGTAAAAAAAACTACAGGGGGGGGTCAAATTGACCCCCCCCCCCCCAGCGGGAATAGGGTTAAAAACTGTTATGATCATGGAATGCAGTCAAGGAATTAAGTATTTACCGCAAATCCCAATTTTCTAATACCTATGTCTACAACCCGATGATGTAAAACTTTGATATTTGAAATGGGAATTGCTTAAACCATCAGAAGTCCTATGAAGAATATGGGTTTTTAAAATTTTTCAAATCAGAGTTTGCGACAAAGACTTAATTCCTTCGCGAACATTTGTTCTTATTGTATGATAGTTTAAAAAGAGAAAATACCGAAATAAAAAATAAAAAATAAAATCGCACGTGGGCGTGAAGCGCCTAGAATAGATATAAGGAGATTTGAAAATGAACGTTTTGAAGATTTAACAGGTTAAATTTCACAATCTTTAATTTTGTCCAAAAGTTGGAAATTTTGAGAAATTTTCTATTTCATGCTTGAGTAACATTATAAAGAAGAAAATTGAGCAAATTCAACCCCCCCCACCCCCCACCCCTCCGTAACACACCTCCCTTCCCGTTTTACCTTCTATATTGTAACCTCTCCCCCCCCCCAGGGGAACTTTATGTTGTTAGTCAGCTTTGTATATTGTTTTTTTTTTGTTTTTTTAGAACAATCTATACGTTTCCTTAGTACAATTGCAGATATAAGAATTCGGAACATGATTTCTATAGAAAAGCAATTCTTTGAAAAACTCAATGCTAAATTATAATCAGCTAGTGAGAAAAAAATGAATTGTATGACCCCCCGCCCCCCTTCCCCATGTTCGTACGCTGTTAAATTGTGCAATGTGCAAATTTCCGATTTTTTTGCCTTTTCAACTATATTTCCATAAAATCGTTATATATTCTTTATCCATAATTGTCATATGGTTCGTCGGTCTGCATGCCCCTAATTTGGATATATATTTGGAAAAAGTCCATTAACCGACTTATATCCATATAATTTATCCCAATTTTTACTGGCAGGGATATTAAATTCATTTAATCTATTCTAATCTTAAAATCTATTTGAAGATGCACAATGCTTATCATATCTCAGAATCTTATATTTATCCGTGTATCTAGGAGAAGTATCTGCTTTTGTCTATCTAGGAGGAATATCTATTTCTATCTATCTAGAAGGAGTATCTGTATCTTTCTATCTAAAAAGAGTATCTATTTCTATCTATCTTAGACTAGCAGGAGTATCTGTTTCTATCTATCTAGTATGTAGTAGGAGAATCTATCTATCTAGAAGGAGTATCTGTATCTATCTATCTAGGAGAAGTATCTGTATCTATCTATCTAGAAGGAGTATCTGTATCTATTTATCTAGGAGAAGTGTCTGTATCTATATATCTAGAAGGTGTATCTGTTACTAGGAGGAGTAAGTGTTTCTATCTATCAAGTATGTAGTAGGAGAATCTATCTATTTTGAAGGAGTATATGTATCTATCTATCTAGGTGGAGTATATGTATATATCTATCTAGAAGGAGTACCTGTATCTATCTATCTAGGAGCATCTGTATCTATCTATCTAGGAGAAGTATATTTATCTATCTATCTAGGTGGAGTATCTGTGGATTATGTGGAGAACTTGGGAGGACGGAATATGCATTCTGTGGATGTTACCATAAATAACATTACTCAGGCAAAATAACAACAAATTGTTCTCTAACTTTGTTTCCATCTATTTGTATTCAAAACAGATGGAGGTGGGAGAAAAGAAAAAGAACAAGGAGGAAAAATCAAAGAAACTAGTTAATTTTTAGAAGAGAAAAAACAGGTCCCAGCACTATCTTAAGTTAAACTTAGTGCATAAAGCAGGGTAACAATAAAACCTAAATAATCCACTAAAATTATGATCATTAGACACAAAAATAGCTTATTAAGGAGATATGAAAAATGCTTGATTAAATTTTTCCGCATGACGTATAGTATTAATGGCAGATTAGAGATTATGAAAACAAATAAAACAAGGTTTACTTATGTGAAATTAACTTTCGTTTGAACTGGGGATTGTTATACTTCATTCATNATCTCCCCCTCCATGAATCTTTGATCTGTTATAGTTTGCTGATAAAGGAAAAAATTGAGAAATTGTAAGAAAAAATTGCGTTTAAGCAATAAAACATCTGCTGGCAGCCAAACCTGGAAACTGAAAACTTTGAACAAACAAAAATGGAATATATTTCTTGCTTTTGCCAATTCTCTGTTGCAAAATTCAACAGGTTTTTTGCAAACACACTTTCATTCCTTTTGCTTTGTAAGGAAACCTGTAAAAGAACTTTCTTCATTTCAATGAAAGTTTACACAGAGCTTTAAAACCAAACATAAAGTGAAAATATATTCTATAAAAAGATGTAAAAAGTTATTTACAAAGTTATACAATACACTGTGAGCTAATATCTACAATAGCAATTTAATCTGAACTAGACAAAAGGAGAACCTCAAATTAGGCGACCTCACTAGTTGGACTTTGTGACTTGTCTAGTTGATTTTAAGCGCAAATATGTAGGGATGGGCATATATTTAGGAATGGTGATATATGTAGGGATGGGCATATATTTAAGAATGGTGATATATGTAGGGATGGGAATATATATGTAGTAATGGGGATATATATAGGGATGGGGATATATGAAGGAATGGGCATATATGTAGGGATGGGGATATATGTAGGGATGGGAATATATGTAGGGATGGGCATATATGTAGGGATGGGCATATATGTAAGGATGGGGATATATGTAGGGATGGGAATATATGAAGGAATGGGCATATATGTAGGGATGGGCATATATTTAGGGATGGAAATATATGTAGGGATGGGCATATATGTAGGGATGGGCATAAATGTAGGGATGGGGATATATGTAGGGATGGGATATATGTAGGGATGGGGATATATGTAGGGATGGGATATATGTAGGGATGGGAATATATGTAGGGATGGGATATATGTAGGGATGGGCATATATATAAGAATGGGGATATATGTAGGGATGGGGATATATGAAGGAATGGGCATATATGTAGGGATGGGCATATATGTAGGGATGGGAATATATGCAGGGATGGGCATATATGTAGGGATGGGCATATATGTAGGGATGGGCATGTATGTGTTGATGGGGATATATGTTGGGATGGGATATATGTAGGGATGGGGATATATGTAGGGATGGGAATATATGTAGGGATGGGCATATATGTCGGGATGGGCATATATGTAGGCATGGGCATATATGTAGGGATGGGCATATATGAAGGACTGGGCATATATGTAGGGATGGGCATATATGTAGGGATGGGAATATATGTAGGGATGGGCATATATGTCGGGATGGGCATATATGTAGGCATGGGCATATATGTAGGGATGGGCATATACGTAGGGATGGGCATATATGTAGGGATGGGGATATATGTAGGGATGGGAGTATATGCAGGGATGGGGATATATGTAGGGATGGGAATATATGTAGGGATGAGATATATGTAGGGATGGGAGTATATGTAGGGATAGGGATATATGTAGGGATGGGCATATGTGTAGGGATGGGAATATATGTAGGGATGGGAGTATATGTAGGGATGGGCATATATGTAGGGATGGGAGTATATGCAGGGATGGGCATATATGTAGGGATTGGGATATAAGTAGGGATGGGGATATTTGTAGGGATTGACATATATGTAGGGATGGGGATGTTTGTAGGGATAGTGATATATGTACGGATAGGTATATATGTAGGGATGGCCATATATGTAGGGATGGGCATAGTTTTCAAAAACTATCTGAAAAATGATTGTTTTTAGCTTAATTTTGGTTTTTTTCAAAACTAACTATAACATTCGTTTTTGAAAAAAAAAACGATTTGTTTAGACTGATGAACCGTTAGTTTTTAGCTTTTTAAAAACAATAGTTTTGAAAACTACCCTTTTTTTGATTTAAACATATTAGAAATTTAAAAAAAAAATACTTCAAATATTTTTAAAAATGTTCAAAATTTTCAATATCTAAAACAAACATTTAAAATTCTTTGGAGTCGAAGGGATCCATTTTCAAAAAAATATTTTTTTTTTAAATTTCAAAAAAATTCCAATAAAAAACTTTCAGTTTCTTTTAAATTGTTATTTTTATTCCCAAACCGTTGTATTTTTATTTTTGAAAAAGATATCTAAAGATATCTAAAGGCTCGTTTTGAAAACTAAAGTTTTACGGAAAAATCATTTTGTTTTGTCTTCTTAATACTATCATGACTTAATTGCATTTCTTTCAAAAACGATAGTTTTCAGAAAGGATCATTTTCAAAACGATCATTTCGTTTCAGGTTTTTCCTTGTTGTCAAACTGCCATCCCTTCATATATGTGAGAGAAAAAAATTAATCTGATAACTTGAAATTCAAAACATTTTGTTCTTCTCAACAGATCTTCAATAAGATGACTTACAACTGGAAACAAGTTAGATTTTATTCTTCCGTGCAATTCACTTTAGGTTAACGTGATTTCAGTTTTTGGTTCAGAATAATTTTGATATTTTGTTCGATTCAGAAAGCTTCTAATTACAAGTATACAATAATCTACTCTACAGACGCTCAGGAATAACTTGAATAAAGACAAATATAAAAGTGTTCTTATCAGTAATAATAATGATAATAATAATAATAATAATAATAATAATAATAATAATAATAATAATAATAACAATGATAATAATAATAACAATAATGATAATAATAATAATAATATTGATAATAATAATAGCAAAAAAGTGAAATTTTTTTTTTAAGTACAAGAAAGAAATTGAAACTTTTTAGCCAGGGGCAGATACAGGATTTAAGTGGGGGTGCCAGATTTATTTCGGAACCAAAAAAATCCAGATTTATGAACAAAAGATATATATTTTTATATATCTTTAGATTAGGGATAATATAACTTTTAACAAAACTTTGAAAGCCTACAAAGTTAAGTTAATCTACAATCCAGGAATCAAAAAACCTTTCTTCAAACAAAAAGAACGTTATGAAGGAGCAGCTGAGGCTATAAAAGAAACTGTCTCAGTCACCAGAACTACTGGAGGATGTCAACAAGTGTCTGAGGGAGAACTTAGATAAAGAGAACTGGAAGGGGGCAAAGTCTGCAGTCAAACATTGCATCCCCTATTCTTTTCTTCCTCTACACCAATAAGGTCGGTCATCAACTCATGTTTTAGAACTCCAGAGGACTTTAGCCTGAATGACTGATTTGATTCTGATTCTAATGATATTGGAGATCTGAAAAAGATACTGCTAAACTTTAGGTACAGAGATTAATCAATTGTTGCAGACATATCCAAGTTTTTCTATTCATACCATCTGGGAGAAGAAGATCAAGCCATCATGGTAAAAGAGACTACAGGAGTCATTGGCTTTGGAGGGCTTGATGAAATAGAGTTTTGGGAAGCAGTTCAGTGTAGCTTGGGTTTTGGGGATACACCATCTCCTAGTGTTTCAACAACTGGAAGGAAGAAGTGGGCATTAAATAATACAGAGGACTCAAGAATCATCAATATTCTTACAAACCATTCGTTTGTTGATGATATCTTTGGATACTGTGGATATGAGGAAGATGCTAATACTGTAATGAAACAACTGGAAGAGGTGGCTGCCAAGGGTAACCTCATGATCAAAGAGTTCTTTGTCTCTAACCAACACCCTCAGAATGAAGATAGTAAATTGGTAGGAAATGAAGAAGCAAAGACGCTGGGATACAAATGGCTCTTATTTGAGGATATGCTGATTATTAAGAAAAACTTCTATATGGGAATAAAATAGAGAGGAAAGGCTACCATAGCCTTGACCATGGAGAACATATCCAAGAGAGGAGTGCACTATCTCTTCTAATGCAAAACTATGATATTCTATAGAAATACTACAGAGAAACACTTTTCATGTTACATAAACATGCTTAGCTACATTTTATATTTATGAAGACATTTTTTTAAGAATATTTTTTTGAGATCTAGATATTTATTATCTCCGTATCGAGATTATATTAATTGTACAAATTTGTTCACATGTATTTAATACAACTATTTTACGATACTATTGTGTACATATATTCTTAAATTAAATAATAAAAAATCATACGGATACATTTTATCGTTTTTTCCTTTCATTAGAAATTTGGATTTAGGGATACTTGGATCCTGCAAAACATACAAATTGAAGAGTGCAAAAATGACAGTTCATAGAATAAATTACATATAATTAGTCGGTGACGAAGATTTTTTAAGAATCGTCTGCATATAATTTGAGCATTTAATGTGGAAAATCAGATTGAGCAAGCATTCTAAAGTTTTTATGTAACAATGGTATACTGGCAATGTATGCAATATGGAAGAAACTACGATTGTACTGACGAAGAACATTGAAAGTTCGACGTAAGTATGGCATTCCATTAGTTAAACTTTGTCATCTTGATCCGATAGGTTCTCTGAGGTTCACCGCTCATTCGTCCTCCGGGTTTCAGTTTAACTAGGTAAAGAGAGAACCATGATGAAAGGAAAAAATTCGAGTCTGTCGGGGTTTTAATTAAGCATGTTGATGGAGTTCTAATTCTGGAGTTTTAAGTATCATTGGAAATCGAGGATTGGGTTAGAACATTGAACTATTAAGTAAGAACTTCGATTTTAGAATACTTTAATATCCTGGATGTTTTAAATCTGAAGTATCAAATTATAGATTAAAAGATGAGAAAATCTTTAAACTTAGACAACTGCCATGAAATACTTTAAATTGAAATTTTAATTGAATAATTTTAAATAGCATGTACATTGAGTCAAAACATTGAACTATTAAGTAAGAGCTTCGATTTTAGAATACTTTAATATCCTGGATGTTTTAAATCTGAAGTATCCATTTAGAGATTAAAAGATGAGAGAATCTTTAAACTTAGACAACTGCCATAGAATACTTTAAATTGAAATTTTAATTGAATAATTTTAAATAGCATGTACATTAGTTCTGGTTCAAAAGGGTTTCGACCTTTGGAATCCAAATTGATCCTTGTGCACGTCCCAGCTCTCTGTATAAAAAGGATTAAAAATTCGTTTATAATGAAGGAAATCTGCCAGTCTTCCAGGGGACTTATGGAAATATATTTTTTTACCGTTATTTTCCGCTGGGAGGTGAAGTTATGGGATCCGCCATATCCTTTGAGTTTCGCCACTCATTTATCCTCCAGGTATCAGTTTAACTAGGTATAGAAAACAAATTATGAAGAAGGAAGAGAAAGTTCATATATTTATTAAGGCTCTTTGGATTTAAAATATAATATGTTGCTAAAGTTTTAATTCCAGAATTTCGAGAATCATTGGAGTTCCAGACTTGGGATTTAGACCGTATAAGCAGGCACTCAAACGAAGTAATTAAATTGCAAATACTTAATATTACATAACTTCAAGTCTTACTTTCATAGGAGTGGTATTTAAATTGCATATACTTGATGTTGCAACATTTCAAGTCTTAATTTCAGAGATGTGATTTTCCAGATTAAACTCTTAAAAGTCAGAGATTGATTAAATAAGACTTTGCTTCAGTTTTGGATTTCAGTGGTAGGGTAGGGATTCTTGGAATATTAAACATACATAGCTAGGTGAGACTAGTGTAAAATTTTAAATCCTAATTTAATTAACTTTCTTGACATAAGAAAGAGGAAATGTATATAAGGCACATTGCCATAGAACCAGGTTTGCACGTATTCCCACTGCATCATGTTAAATCCTATATAATCTTTTTTACCGTAATTATCTGCGTTGTAACTTGCAAATCTGAGATCTGCCGAGATGTAGAACCGCATGTCAGCGATCGAGCGATTCCTTGTCTCAACCGGCTCCAGCATTCAGGGTCAGATGGTTTCTCGTCTAACTATATTACAAAAATTGCGATTTTTAAGGCAGTAGGATTATAATGAAAAATAGGATTGTTTTAAGAGCTTTCTTAATGTCCGATAGTAACATAAGTCAGCGAAAATAGGAAATATTTCGACTTTGTGACTGTCACTGATAAATAATCAGATAAGTCGGCAAAAATAGGAAATATTTTTATGTTTAGGAGTTAAAAAAGTAAACAATACTGACAGGTAGTAGCATAAGTCAGCAAAACTAGGAAATATTTTAATTTTAATAAAAAAGTAAACAATACTGACAAATAGTAACATAAGTCAGCAAAAATAGAAAATATTTTTATGTGTAGGAGTTGAAATAGTAAACAATACTGACAGATAGTAACATAATTCAGCAAAAATAGGAAATATTTTTATGTTTAGGAGTTAAAAAGGTAAACAATACTGACAGATAGTAACATAAGTCAGCAAAAATAGGAAATAAGAATATTAAGAAATGTTTTTAAGTTTTGAGATTCTCAACAAGGTCGCAATGATATTTTAAAGTTTTTAAAATTCTAAAATATCTCTCAGATTCTGTTTCATGCTCGGGGTCAAACACAGGTTCAGGGTCAGGTTCAGGTTCAGGTTCAAGGCTAGGTTCAAGTTCAGATTCAGGGCTAGGTTCAGATTCATGGCTAGGTTCGGGTTCATGATCAGGTTTGGGTTCAAGGCTGGGTTCCTGTTCCGGTTCAAATAAGAATTAAAGAAGAATAAATGTGATCTTAAGAGTAGTTCTAAGTCATTCAAATTCAAAAGGAAAATCCTATTCCAATAAAAAAAAATAATAGTAATGATAATAATATAATAATAATATAGTAATAATGACAACAATCAAGAAATAAATAGTAATAATAATCTTCACAATCATAAGAGTATTAACAGTCATAATTAAAAAAAATTATGGTTGTAATTAAACTAATTCATACAATACAAAAATATGAAACGAAGTATTTTTTTACAAAAGTTATCAAGTAAAAAGTACAGGAGTACAGAACTGAGCTAGATATAGTACTATTACCTAGAGTACAATTACCTGATGAGGTAAAGATTTGGATAATATTTTTTATAACATTTTGATTTGGATAATATTTTTTGTAACATTTTGATTTTTTTGTACAACAAACTAACCTTTTTAAAGCTAGAATAGTTTTGAAGATTGTTATATCTCTTGAAAATGTTGTCCGACCATTTAAAATAACTTCGAAATTTATACAATGGTGTAAATTTATTAGATTTTAAACATTGATATTTATCACAAAACGTTCATTGTTGAAAATATCAAATTTTCACATTCGGTTGCAAAGGTATAATGATTAGAATATTAGTGGAGATTGAATAGTTCCTTTAGAACATAAAATAAAAGTTGAAAATATTTGAAAATGTTTACATAAATGTATTTTTGCCTTTTTTTCTAGGTTGTAACGGATAAACCTAACTTCTTCACAACTACCACAATAGTAGTGTCAGACTCATTAGGGAATATTCATGGACAAGAAGCTTCAAAGATAAAAATAAATCTTTTTTTATCTAATATAATTTTATTTTATATTCTTTACAGATTTGTTTGTCCCTAGGATATGATCGTACTGTAAGAATCAGATATCGGAATTTTTCCATTGGGAAAGTTTACTTTTTCCTTTAAATTTGATAAAATACAATTTGTACAAGAATATTCTTACACAGCCATATTTAACTGAAGCAAATTTTATTTTAAATTTATATCTTGCATGTTGTCCAACGTTGCTCCTTTTTCTCAAGAGCTTGCTGACAAGAAACATTTTTTAAACTATTTTCTAACACCCATAAAAGTATTTAGAAATTGAATGAAAATATGGAAAATACAAAATTAGAAAAAAATATCTGCAATCTAATCCATTTATTATTTAGAATAAATGGAATTAACCAATAACCAATTATTTCTTTTCTGATCTAACAAAAACAAATTGGGGTTTTTTATAAATGAACTTTTTCTTTGTTAAAATATTGATTTGATTGAGGAACTTTTATCTTTATATTTACTGCCAAATTCCTTAGCATTTAAAATGTATTTCCAACTTTTTTAAATGTTCTATCAAAAGACAACATTTGTAAAAGCATAACCGTCATCAAACATAGTCAATTTGAAGAGTTCAAAATAACATTTAACATTGTTCATGACATATTTACATAGTGAGCAAGGAGAGTATGAGCCTGTATATTATTATTGGAATAATAGTTGTCTTTTCAATTCTCTGCATTGCATACTACTCTTTTAAATGTTGCTGTAAAGAAGAGGAGGTATGTAAATTTATGAGACCAACATTGCATGATCCAATGTGGTATAAGGATTTACCGTTCAACTAAGCAATATACTGAAACAGATTTATGGAACAGTTTTGAAATGCTCATTATGTAAACAGGACCTCTATTTACTAGAACAAAATTTGAAAGCCTATTTTCAATATGCTTTTAACATTATTAAGATTTGTATTTTATGTTAAATTTTCCCATAAAAGGCCAAAACAAAACATTTAAATCTACAAAATCTATAATTCCATTTATAATTATGCTGGTATGTCCATTTTGAAATATCTGAACATTCCCTTTAAAGGCAAAAAATGACCCTGAGCTGGCTCCAATGGTTGTGATTGCAGAGACTGGTCAGCCTGGAGTCAATTCACCCCTTCTAAAGGATGGACCTGAGAAGGATCAAGGTATGTTGTTTAAAGAAATTCTAACAGTTGTTTCTAATAACAAACAAAAAGATATCTAGCAAATTTGAGTAGCCTTCACAAAATATTCAAAGTTTTAAAATACCTTTGGCAAGGCAAGCTCTTAGTAGCTATTTTCTGAAACAAAAATATTTTCAAACTTTCATTTTTCAAAAATTGAGTGCTGACTTTGTACACTGTAGAATCTAAGCATTTTGATAGTTAAAGATGATAAAAAATATTAATTGAGATATTGTTTTTTTTTTTAATGTGACCTTGGGACAACTTGATTATTGAATATTAAAAACATTATTTTGTTTTGATTTAGTAGTTGTGAATGGACTGGACACTGTGGATTTTGGTATGTATCAAGTCTCAATGAAGAAATCTAAATATTTTGTTTTATTAATTTAAAATTTAATTTTTATCATTTTAGAAGACTTAAACACTGCAACTAAACTGAAAAGGTAAATTTTAACTTTTTATTTTATTCTTGTTTATTTGTAAATATTTCAAATACAGTTTGTTGACTTGAAAGTACTCTAAACTTTTAAAACTGAATTGAATTTGAATAAATATTAGTACATTTTTATTTATCTTTCAAAATTCACCATTTCCTGCAACTATGCATGCAGCATTGGCCCATTTTAAACTTATTTTTTTCTAATTCATATCATTCAAGCAAGTAATCTAAAATTCTCTCAAATTATAAAAAAGAAACAGCGTCAGTATTCATTTCTGAAATACAATTCAATACATATTTTGATCTGAAAAATGCCCCAAAATATATTTTTTAAGTTTCTAGCAGATTAAAGATTTTATATTTAAAGAATAAAGTGTATACATATAATAGGTCATTATTAAAGTCTAATCCTTTCAAGGTAAACATTTATGTGACATCAAAGTATTTAGCTTCAATGAGACAGAATTAAAGAAGAGTGAACTTGGCGATCAAACCTTGGCTGCTCCTGCTGACAACCCACCTTCAATCATGGAGAACAAAAAATTACTTGGAGCTGATCAAGAGGTCAAAGCACCAGCTGCCCCGACCCCAGCAGTTCAAGCAAGGGAGCTTGAAGCTCTTCTAGACCCAACAATCAACCAAGGTAGTTCACCTGTAAAATAAAACACTGAGGAATTGCATACAATTCCCATAGGCAACAACTCTTATTGTTAGCTAACACAAAAAAAAACATTTGTTTGTCAAATAAAATTTAAAACCTTGGTTTGTTTATATTTCAGTTCTTAAAAAAAATATTCTTTAATTTAATGTTGGATGTCCATTTACCTTTTTTCAATATTAGAATGGGTTTCTCCAGGGATAATGCATAACTGTCAGATAAGTTTGAAAAGAAAATCTAAAAGTTTTGAAACATGTTTTTACATTTTTAGATCTTGAGAAAACTGCAATAGAAGAAAAAATTTCTACTCTACAGAATCTAACTAAAAAGACTAGTAAAGGTAATAAATGATTACGTACCTATCTTAAACTGAAATCCTTGTTTGCTTTGAATATCTCATTTATTTTGTATAAAGCTTTTAAGGGTGTTGTGGATCAGACACTTTGAAGAAAATTACTAATTAAAAGGAAAAACAAAACAGATGGGGTTTTAAAAACAGCAATTTTGTGTTTGTTTTTATATTTTACTAAAGGTAACTTTTACAAAAATGGAAAATACAGTTAACGAAACAATCATTCTGTACCTTAAATATGTAGTTTGATTTTATAGGAATTAAACATTTAGACTTTAAAAAAACTTAATTACTTTATAATAAATCCTTTACAAGCAAGCTTTATATTTTATGAAATGCTCACTTTTATCTTTTATATTGGAACAGTGTTTCTTCAATTCAAAGTATTTTACATTACTTTAACTTTCTGCAAATTCAGAAAATGAGGAGAATAAGGAGAGCTGGGATGAAAACTTAAATGTTGAGGAGGACTTGAACAAACTCCTAAAATCTATAAATTTTGGTGGTGATGAAAATAATAACCAAGACGAGGCTAACCAGGAGATTCCAGAACATTCACCAGCTGAGGATGACCTTGAGGGTAAGGTGGCATTTTCATTTATCTTTCATTTGCATATCTTACTTTTTCTGATTTAGTTAAGTCTCCTCTAGAAGTGTCTCAAGTAGAGATACCACTGCAATCTCCAACTTCAACCCCAGAACATCAGTTCCAGGTTGGTATATTACTCATTACGTTTTGACCTTTAATATAAAGTCATCATCATTAGTGTATTTAAATACCCTGCTATCCCTTCTATTTTCAGGTCTATTGCAGGTAGGTATTGTAGATTTTTAAATTATGTTGCACCCTTCATGCTGCTTGGGTTTGAAACCCAAATATTAGCCACCAGGATACAATTATGATTAGATTGTTCATGGCTGCATTAAATAAGGCAATAACTTGGAAAACTAATGATAAAATCAGATTTTCAAAAAAAAAAGGAACTTGTGGGTAGCTTGAGATGGTATAATATAGTATATGGTAGAATATAGTATATATGTCTTTAACCAGCAATCTGATGTTCTCTCATGTTTAGTGGATAAAAATGTTAAATAGGAATGAAGACGACATTTTGGAAAGGATGAAAGATTTATTGTCAAGTTAGAATAAAAGAGAGAAAATGACATAAAAATCATCTTTAGAATAATTGAATAATACGATTCAAACTATCTGTCCGAAATGTTATGCTCTAGGAATTTGTTTTAACAATGAGGCCAACACTAAAGCTTAGTCAACTTAAGACAGAACAAAACCAGGTAGATGGATGCAGTGCTGATAGAATGCGCGGGTTTTGTAAACTTAACAAAATAAAAATTGAATGGCATCAATAACCAAACAAATGTAAAAATTTATGTTTGAAGAAACCCTAAATTCTAACGGATGGAACTTCCTATATCAATTGATAAATACTGCTGAAGCATATTTACAAATAGAATTAATGTTGTTTGTGTATGAGAACTTTTACTGTGCAATCTTTACCTAAAATCTAACTCAGTGACATTCCTTTTTCTCACATTTTTGTCCTGAAGCCCAAATTGTCCGCATTTTCAGCTTTTTATCTTGGGACGAATTATTTTAACTGATAATCTTTCAGTAAGGCTTGATTTTGTTTCATGTTTTTAAATGAGGGTCTCCAGATGAATTGTTCATTCTACATTCATTCTTTTCAAAATAATATCAAAAAATGTCTTTTCTAAATTTTCTTCTAATATTTAAAGACGATTCTTTTAAACCATGGTGTTAATACTAGTCATTATTATACTTTCATTTCCAACACTAGCCGGTTGTCTAGGAATTTTGGGGCTTTTCAAGATACCAAAACTTTTTAGTTGAATTATTTGAATTAAACATTTAAACACTTAAACAAGTTTCTAATAGACTTTTTAATTGGTTTAGTTTGAAACCCTTTCTTCTCCGAGCTTAGTTTTAAACAGTGTACCAGCGCCCAAGCCAGCTTTGACAGAGGTAAAAGTAAATCTTTTGTCTAGGAAAAATTGAATTCTAGTTTAAGAATAAATTGGACCTAGGTATATTTCTGGATTGTACTGTTTCTAATTCTAAAAATCAGAATTCTATTAAAAATTTGAATATTTATTGTCTAGCTTAGATTAAAAAGTACAATCTTGTGTTACTATTTTTATTAATGATAAACTAAATTACACAAGCATACTTCTTATAAACTTCTTACAAACTGGGTTGAGAGTATTGTTTTTTGACTTATCACATTTTAGAATGGGGAAAGTGAGCGTTTGGGATTGAAACCTCCCAAGGGCCCAAGAGGAATGAACTTGGTGTCAGCGCAAGTTCAAACAGACTCTATGATTAGAAAGCAGAAGTCTGTTACTCTGTCTAGGTTTGTTAACTTGTCTTGTATTCAGATTCAATGTAGTATAATAAACAGAAGTCTGTTACTCTGTCTAGGTTTGTTAACTTGTCTTGGATTCAGATTCAATGTAGTATAATAAGCAGAAGTCTGTTACTCTTTCTATGTTTGTTAACTTGTCTTGGATTCAGATTCAATGTAGTATAATAAACAGAAGTCTGTTGCTCTGTCTAGGTTTGTTAACTTGTCTTGGATTCAGATTCAATGTAGTATAATAAGCAGAAGTCTGTTACTCTGTCTAGGTTTGTTAACTTGTCTTAGATTCAGATTCAATGTAGTATAATAAACAGAAGTCTGTTACTCTGTCTAGGTTTGTTAACTTGTCTTAGATTCAGATTCAATGTAGTATAGTAAGCAGAAGTCTGTTACTCTATTTAGGTTTGTTAACTTGTCTTGGATTCAGATTCAATGAAGTATAATAAGCAGAAGTCTGTTACTCTGTCTAGGTTTGTTAACTTGTCTTAGATTCAGATTCAATGTAGTATAATAAGCAGAAGTCTGTTACTCTATTTAGGTTTGTTAACTTGTCTTGGATTCAGATTCAATGTAGTATAGTAAGCAGAAGTCTGTTACTCTGTCTAGGTTTGTTAACTTGTCTTAGATTCAGATTCAATGTAGTATAATAAACAGAAGTCTGTTACTCTGTCTATGTTTGTTAACTTGTCTTGGATTCAGATTCAATGTATTATAGTAAACAGAAGTGTGAGTACTATACCATGAGATGAGTAAACCAGTTTTGTCACAATTTTGTCTTGGTCACAAACTCAAATTTTCTTGCCCCTAAAATTTTGCAACATGATGGTGTACATGTTTGATATTTTAAATTAGACTTTTGATCTAACAGAAATCATAGTGTGAAATATCTAAGGGCTATACAACATTGGGATTAGTATATTAGAGTTTGTGGCTAATTTCCTTTCAATGAATTTAAGTCCTTTAAAAAAATCCTGAATTATAAATATAATACTTTCCATGATTTTTTTTATACATGAGTTATATAACAATTGAATTCTGTATTATAAAATGTTATAGAGCAAGGGCTGGAAGCAATTTTGTTTAAATATTAGGAAATTCTTTGGTTTGAAAGCTTTGCTGAACATACCTAACTTTGGTTTTAAAAGATTTTATATTTTGTAAAATCTTGTGTTCAGCTTAAAATGTTAATATGTCAAGTAAAACTCTTTATGTCAAATCATAATCTGTCTGAAATCTGGAAACTAAGCTCACTAATTAATATATTGAAGTTGATTAACTATTCTTCTCATATAAAAAAGTAAATTGGTAGGAAGGAGATAGACAATTCAAATTTTGCTTACATCTAAACTTTCAGTTATTTTTTCTCATTTAAAAAAATGTGTTAGGTCCAACAGTATGGATGCTGGGACCCAGACTCCAAAACTTAGCAGCAGGTAATAAACAATAAAGTCTTCAAATATTTTCTATAAAAAGAATTTAATGAAAAAGATGTATAAACCATTAAGCTTTAAGGGGACTTCGTGCCCATCTTCTATTTCAATTGTGAGCATTTCTCTTTGAATATATTGTAAAACAGAAACAAAAATTGTTTGTTGATTTTAAAAATTTAAAGAAAATAGAATTTTGTTGGAGGCAAAAAATTTTTGAAATTTTGGTAATCTTTTAACCTTAATCAATTAAATAAATACTGTTAAGATTTGAAACACTTTATTTAAAAACTGCACAGAGCAGCTGATCCTAGATCATGGACTGTATAAGAACTCTCTCCCAAGCTTTTCTTGTTTTTTAAGCCTAGGCGCTCAAAAATAGAGGCAGTAATAGTCAAATAGAGGCAGTTATAATAATCAAATAGAGGCAGTAATAATCAAATAGAGGCAGGACTAATCAAATAGAGGCAGTAATAATCAAATAGAGGCAGTAATAATCAAGTAGAGGCAGGACTAATCAAATAGAGGCAGTAATAATAAAAAAGAGGCAGTAATAATCAAATAGAGGCAGTAATAATCAAATAGAGGCAGTCATAGTCAAATAGAGGCAGTAATAATCAAACAGAGGCAGGACTAATCAAATAGAGGCAGGAATAATCAAAAAGAGGCAGTAATAGTCAAATAGAGGCAGTAATAATCAAATAGAGGCAGGACTAATCAAATAGAGGCAGTAATAATCAAAAAGAGGCAGTAATAATCAAATAGAGGCAGTAATAATCAAAAAGAGGCAGTAATAGTCAAATAGAGGCAGTAATAATCAAATAGAGGCAGTAATAATCAAATAGAGGCAGTAATAATCAAATAGAGGCAGTAATAATCAAATAGAGGCAGTAATAATCAAAAAGAGGCAGTAATAATCAAATAGAGGCAGTAATAATCAAATAGAGGCAGTAAAAATCAAATAGAGGCAGAATAAGACATGAAGTATTCTGGCAGTACATTATACATCAACCCGGCTTGTTCCCTAACTTACTCATCAACTGAAGCCCTCATGAAAAATAAATGCGTTGTAGATATTAGGTAATAATAGAGTAATTTATCCTAATTCCACATACACATTGAAAAGATGTATAAAACCAGAGGAATAACAGTGATTTTCTGCAAGAAGATCTCTTGATATCCCTTTAAAACTTTCTATACCTCCAACCTTATCCTACTTCACCAGCAGATATAGTGGAACTCAGAAACCGCTTTACCGTGGAATCTTAACCAAAACTATCTGATCACCTTGAATTGAACCTAGCTCAATGCAGTAATAGGCTATGGAGATCTCTTGAACCTTATTTTTCAAAAATACTGCTGGATACATGAATGATGCAGCAGATTTAGAATTTAAGAAAAAATCAAAATTCTACGAATTTATATCCGGAGTATAAACCAATAAAAAAATTGACAAAGTCAGCTTCATGATTAGCTGCAAACTGACCAAGAGGTCAACTTCAGCTGATATTACTGCTGCAAACTGACCAGGAGGTCAACTTCAACTGATATTACTGCTGCAAACTGACCATGAGGTCAACTTCAACTGCTATTACTTCTGCAAACTGACCATGAGGTCAACTTCAACTGATATTACTGCTGCAAACTGACCAGGAGATCAACTTCAACTGCTATTACTTCTGCAAACTGACCATGAGGTCAACTTCAACTGCTATTACTGCTGCAAACTGGCCAGGAGGTCAACTTCAACTGATATAACTGCTGCAAACTGGCCAGGAGGTCAACTTCAACTGATATAACTGTTGCAAACTGGCCAGGAGGTCAACTTCAACATATAAATGCTGCAAACTGGCCAGGAGTCCAACTTCAACTGATATAACTGTTGCAAACTGGCCAGGAGGTCAACTTCAACTGATATAACTGCTGCAAACTGGCCAGGATGTCAACTTCAACTGATATAACTGCTGCAAACTGGCCAGGAGGTCAACTTCAACTGATATAACTGCTGCAAACTGGCCAGGAGGTCAACGTCAACTTCAACTGATATAACTGCTGCCACTTTGTGACTCAGTTGCTCCTCTACTTCTGACTTTACACTCAAATGTAAAAAAAGAAAATGTATTCGATTATATTTTGTGCATTCAATGCATTTTCTCTTTAAAACAGGATTTATAATAAAATACATAAATTATCTTAATTTTACCTTAATTTTACTTCAGTTTAACATCACACCCTTCTTCAATCATTGTTCGAAAATAATCTTTTTAATCAATATTTTTAGTTTAGAAGTGGAAAAGTATGCACCCCCCTCTCCTCCTGAACCCCCCCCCCTCCTCTTGCCCTCTAATCCTTTTCTTCATGTTTTGCACAGTTGACGTCAAAAAAGTTTGCCTATAAGCTTTAAGATTAAAGAGCAGAAAGTTTTAGTTTGTTTTTACATAATATTATTGGAGGACCAAAACAAAACAAATTATCAACTGATCTTAAGTTGTTATAGTGGTCTCCAATGAGCTTATAAGGTTAAGCTAGGACTTTAATTGTGATGTAATTTTTTTCTTTTAATATGTTGAGAACTATAGGAAAAGTAATTTTGCAAATATTTCCAATTTGCAATATACCTAATTCATGGATTTTAAATAATGGCTCAAACGGTGAAAAAAGATTGGATAATCTATCATAGTCAAAATAAGATAAAAAAATAAAAACGAAATCAAGAGTCAAAATTATAAAGTTTTCTGAAAACATTTTCCAATTAAATTTTTTGTTTGTTTGTATATTCATTTATAACATATGAACCGTTAACTGATTTTTATTGGGAAACCACGAGAAGTTTCTTTGCTTGTTTTACAAATTTTAATTAAGTAGGTTGACTTATGAAGAGAAAATTCAGTATTCAGGGACAGTTCTTTAAATAAAATATCTTTATCCCTCCCCTCCCCCGGAAATNAACAACATCAAAACACTTTAAGATTATTCCAGATTTTTTGCTTTCTCACTGTATCAAGTATCAAATCAAGAAAAAAAAATTATATTTCTAAATCTAAGATGTAAAAGAATGGAATGAATGAATAAATGAGAGATACATATTAAAATCAATAAAATTGGAAATGTCACAAAACAAAGGTATTTCTATTTTCTTCACAATTAGTCTCAATGAAATCATGTTAAGCTATTAGATTTAAATTTGTATTTTTTAAATTTTCTAAAAATTTCATATTAAAGTAAGCCTTTTTATTAAAGCGGTATTTTCCCAATTACTTCTGTAAAACTTAAGCTTTAAACAAGCGCGTTGTAATTTTTGAAATGTATATGACTAGAGCTTCAAAAAGGGAGTTTATGAGGTAAAACCAAAGGCAAAGGTCAAAGCTGTCTAAACATCCTATGACTAAATTTCAGAGTTGTCTCGGGTTATGCTCCTTTACAATCCCCGTTAGGGTTTAGAATTATAATTATTATTATTGTTATAATTATTTTTAATACATTGGTAGGCAATTTTAACAAAACAATAAAGACGACTTTCGATTTCAATTTTGATTTTTATCAAACTGTTAAACAGCATGGATACCCATGACAGAAAAGTCAAGAGAAGCTGTCAATAAAAAAAAGTTTCTCTTTGATTACTTGTAAAGTTGTAATTCGAAAAAGCTTGTTAACAATTTAAACTTCAATAAAAAAAATGTCTTCATTGTATTAATATTATCGTTAACCAATTATTTTCATTATTATTATCAAAATTCTAATTGCTATCTGTATTGTTAATATCTTTTTTCTTCTCAATTTATATAATTAATGGCTGAATTAGGATCTACAGGTGCGAATGGAAATAGAGAAAATAAAGAAGGTGTGAGAACATTTATTGATCAAATCAGAGAAAAAATTTCAAATATTTGTTTTAAAAATTTTGTTGAAATACCTTCAACTTAAATATAATAAAATATTACTAAAATATGCATCTACAAAATAATTTTAAAATATCCCCGCCCACTTGTTTTCAAATAACCCAAATTACCCGTCTGACGAACCACATCCTGAACTGCGCATTGTACAATCTTGTCTTAGTAAGTTAAACCTTCTCTAAAGTCTAATAATGTATATTCTGAACAACTATCATTAACAAATAAAAACTAAATATTGCCTTTTTAAAGGAAATAAGTATTTGTCGCTAAAATTGTCTTATCCCTATATCTTTGCAACTTTGATTTTTCAAACTTAGATGATTTGACCTAACAGAAATTACAGTTTAAAATATCTAAGGTCTATGACATTGGATTGTAAAGATATAGGGATTAGAAAACCAATGCTTGTGACCAAATCTTAATTCCTTTATGTTATGTTCAGGATCTAGAAGAGGTTCAGCAGAAACTTAACGATTCCGCTTCATCCTCAGCTAAGGAATCCAACATAACCAAAATAAAAATTGAAGAAAAATTTATAAATTCTAAACTTAGATTTAATTAATATTTTTTTTCAATAAAATTGATTCCTACGGTTTTCTTACTTTAAATATTAATAAGTGAACGTTTTTGGACCTTTTTTCCTTCTAGCCTTTTGTTAAAAAAGTGGTTTTAAGTACAATATTCGCTTTCAAACAATAACAAAAATACCAATGAATTTTATCATTATTTAACAAAATTCAAAACTTTTAGCATTGTCATGTTTGTTTAAACAAATAGATTTGTATATTGGTACTGTTTCAAGACATGATAATTCTTAAAGTAACAAAACGTATAAAAATATTTTTTTTCTGTTAAATTAGACATATATATAGCCAATCAACGGTCAAATTTGTTTTCTTTTTAAAGTTTCTGATGAGTTTTCAAGCACTAACTCATTAAATTTTCATTTTCTAAAAAGCGCTTTTAATATTTGAATTCAGCATAAAATTTCAAAAAAATTATGTATAACAGGAAATTTTTCAAAATTTTTTGAGGCCTTACGGTGATTTCTCCGATATTAAATAGTCAATTCACAATCGTACTGACGATTAAAAAAAATTTTTGCAATATTTTTATTACGTGAAAACACAAGAAAACTCAAATTTTCTAATCCCTTTATCTCCTTGAAAACTAATGGTCTAAACTTTTGATATTTCAAACTTAGATTATTTGATGATCCAACAAAATTCAAAGTAGGAAATATCTAAAGTCTACGACATTGGGTTGTAAAGAAATAAGAATTAAAAATTCAGAGTTAGTGGCAAAGACCCAATTTCTTCCACTTCTTTCTTGTATCAAACATATTTTGCCATTTTTTTTTCAAAAGTTTTAGAAATTAGATGTTTTGAATATGTTGGTTTAGGAGAAAGGAAACATGGAGGAGGAGCAGTCAATGTTCATGTAAACTAAAATATGTTCATCGAAACTAATTTCCAAAAACGTTCAATTAAACTAAAAACTTTTGTTGTTGGTACTTTTCACCATGTTTAATAATTTTTGTTAATAAATATAATTTTGAATAATATTTTATTCATAAGAAATTCTAAAAATTCAACTTCAACCGATTTCACCAATCAAAATTTGATGTAAATCTATCATTGGGTTCGTGAGTTCTGATCGGAAATGTGCAGTGTGTAGTACGCAGTTTGCAGTGTGCAGTGTGCAGTGTTTAGTGTGTAGTACGCAGTGTTCAGTGTGTAGTGTGCTGTTTGCAGTGTGGCAGTGTGCAGTGTGCAGTTTGGCAGTGTGCAGTGTGCAGTTTGCAATGTGCAGTGTACAGTGTGCAGTGTGCAGTTTGCAATGTGGGTGTGTGCAGATTGCAGTGTGCAGTGTACAGTGTAAAGTGTGCAGCATACAGTCTGCACTGAATTGTGAAATGTCAAGTGTCTAGTGTGCAGTGTACAGTGTGAAGTGTGCAGCATTCAATGTGCAGTTTGCAATCTGCAGTGTACAGTGTACAGTTTACAGTGTGAAATTTGCAACATACAGTGTGCAGTGTAAAGTGTGGAGCACACAGTGTTCAATGCATTGTGCAGTGTCAAGTGTTCAACGTTCAGTGTACAGTTTGCAGTGTGCAATGTTTAGTGAACAGTGTGCAGTGTCCAGTGTACAGTTTGAAGTGTGCGTCATACAGTGTTCAGTGTTCAGCATACAGTGTTCAGTGTATAGTGTGCAGTTTGCAGTGTGCAGTTTGCAGTGTGCAGTTTGCAGTGTGCAGTTTGCAGTGTGCAGTTTGCAGTGTGCAGTTTGCAATGTATTTTGTACAGTGTACAGTTTACAGTGTGCAGTGTGCAGTCTGCAACGTATATTGTACAGTGTGCAGTGGGCCGTGTACAGTGTGCAGTGTGCAGTGTGCAGCGTACAGTGTACAGTGTACAGTGTACAGTGTACAGTGTACAGTGTGCAGTGTGTAGTGTGCAGTTTGCAGTGTGCAGTGTGCAGTGTGCAGTGTGCCGTGTGCAGTGTGCAGTGTGCAGTGTGCAGTGTGCAGTGTGTATAGGAACCGTAATGGGTAATTATAGATGTGTGCCATAATAGGTTATTCCGGTAACGTCTATAACGAGTACAACATTTTGTCAAAAATAATATAGAAATAAACTAAAATAAAACAAATCTTGGCAGAAACAAAAAATATTTAACAAATGCTATAATTTATTTAACATAAGTTTTAATCATCACTTAAAAACATTGGACGTAGTTTAAAGTTTCCTTTGAGGAATTTTGGGAATTTGACATGCTTTCCTACGGGAAACTGAGAAAACATTATTCCAGGTGCCATCTGGACCTGGCAGGCAAAATTTGAAGCTGTATTCATTTTGAGAAAAAAAAATATGAAAAGTCTAGCATAGATTGTAGTGAATCCCTGTTTTCCTTAATCCTTGATTTCAGACAATTTCAACGTTAAAAATAGATATCTGATGGAATCCTTGCTTTTCCCATAGATCTAATCTCTTGCATCTAACAATTATAGAAATTGATAGGTTCCCCGCTGTCATAATCTGATTCTTTCTTCTCCCTATTCAGAGATAATTACATCCCTAACGTCTAGACAAATCCCGATAAAGAAATGACTATTTTTAGTGGTCATAAACCCTCCCCCTCCCTTTCTTGTACCACTTCCCCCCTTCATAAATAACCGATTAGTTTAAATATATTTTACATTATGCAATTCTAACTAGTAAATAAGAAAAGGAAGTTAAATAGTGCTCGTTTTATTTTGTATATAATTAATGTTTGTTATATCATAATTTTGTAAAGAATATTATTATGCTTCGTATATAACTCGTATTATCTAATTCTTGATGATGGAAAGAACCCCAGGTCTTCAACACTCTACGACAAGCACTGGAAGGAGAAGGTCAACCCATCTGACCTCTCCCACTCTTCCACTCTAGAGGATCTCGGACAACATCTACCGAGAGCTGATGAACCTGAATTAGAACATTGATTAATACTGTTTAGTTGAACATTCTCTTTAATAAATAACCCCACACACACCTCTCTTCACGAAAAGATAGTTAGATAGTTAGTCAGGGGTTGAATTCATGTGCCGAAAACGACGCTCATGTCACTAATGGGTATCGTAAATACAAAGAAACAACCGACATATAAAAACGTAAAATTTAACATTATTCACAGATAAGATGTTACTAATCAACCCCACTCAGAACCACCACCCCCAGGGCCCCACAATTAATGATTAGAAAGTGTTCAAGCATGTAAAAAGATGCATTGTAAAGTTACTTTTACGATAAATTGTATTCCTTTTAACTAGGAATAATTAGGACTGTGCACATTCAGATTTTTTTCAAGCTGTTCGTCAGCAGTTGGTTAAAATGGTTAAAAAACCCTATTCATGTGGCCATTTCTTAATTAACCCTAACACGATTGGGAGGGGGGGGGGCTTCGGTTATTTTTTCTAAATATCTTAAAAACGGCTTACATTAGAACGCTCAAACTTCTTTACTTTTTCAGCTTCATAGTTGTGAACATAACAAATTTTTATTTATACATACAGGAGGGTGGAGGACTGTCACACGGCGGGTCGGTGTTTCAAAATAATTAGAAACAGTCAATAACATTTTATTAATTAAGCTACAGGGCCAAAATCTATAGGTTTGAAAAGCCCTTGAAAAACTAATATTTTAGCATGTGTCACTTGTTAATATTTGTCAAAAGTAAAAGTATTTATTTCACCCTAACCATTGAAGATAAAGGTATAATTTAATGAACAGGCCTTGAAAAGTTGGACTAGGGACATGTATCACACTCCCCTATCTCAACTCTAAGGGGAAAATCGTAGGGGGGGGGGGGTCCGTTTTCACTGTTAGTTGTCGGACTCTCGCGTTAATTTTTTACCCACCTCTAGGAATACTTTTTTAACAATTTATTATTTTGAATTTTAAATTTTATAATTTGGATTCAGTTAATACAGAAAAATATTAATTTTATTATTCTCTTTATCATCGTTTCTTTTTCTTCTGTTGACTCTCCCTCATTCTGATAATTTTGAAAAAAAAAATTTGCCCAGCTCTAGGAGTAATCAATGCATTTAACTTCAAAGCTGTATTATGCATAAATAGATAAAATCCATTCATGGATTCTGTTTCAATATTAAAATTGAATTTGTTTATCTACAAATTTGAATAGAAATTCTAGAGCTAAAATCTATATTGCGCCAAAACTAATATATTTATTTAAATTTTTTAAAACTGAAAATAACTCATCAAACACTTTAAAAACTTGTATTTTAAAAATTCTAAATTGTTTTATCAGGAAATAAAGATAGGTTGCAATGCTAGAATTTTGTGAGAGAAAAAAAAGCGCTTCGTTCCCCTTTCAATTAAAAAAAAATCGAATTTTGAGTTTAAAACGAAAATTATGGTATAGACAGACGACTTTGAGACTCAAGTCCTGCTTTGAAACAACATCAAAACACTTTAAGATTATTCCAGATTTTTTGCTTTCTCACTGTATCAAGTATCAAATCAAGAAAAAAAAATTATATTTCTAAATCTAAGATGTAAAAGAATGGAATGAATGAATAAATGAGAGATACATATTAAAATCAATAAAATTGGAAATGTCACAAAACAAAGGTATTTCTATTTTCTTCACAATTAGTCTCAATGAAATCATGTTAAGCTATTAGATTTAAATTTGTATTTTTTAAATTTTCTAAAAATTTCATATTAAAGTAAGCCTTTTTATTAAAGCGGTATTTTCCCAATTACTTCTGTAAAACTTAAGCTTTAAACAAGCGCGTTGTAATTTTTGAAATGTATATGACTAGAGCTTCAAAAAGGGAGTTTATGAGGTAAAACCAAAGGCAAAGGTCAAAGCTGTCTAAACATCCTATGACTAAATTTCAGAGTTGTCTCGGGTTATGCTCCTTTACAATCCCCGTTAGGGTTTAGTTACTTTGAAATCTCCCTAGCCAAACCACTGTGAACTAAGAAGAAGGAGAAATTAAAAACATTTTTGTTCTTCTCAATACCTCTTCAATTGATACGGTTGAAAACATAAAATATCGATGTTAACGTGATATGAAATTTGCTTTAGTTTGACGTGAATCACTGGGTTTCTTTCTAAATCTACACAATCCCGAGCTGTTACATTGTGGTTCAATGTTTGTACTGTGTCCTCAAGGGAATGGAAGAGTGTAAGCAAAGTTTAGTACTCCCCCCCCCCTGAAAACTATTATATTGTTTACTAACTCATATAATCAGGTTTACCAGAGATAGAAACTGTTTAACACTCTGTTATTAAACTGGGTTTACTAGGGAGGACAAATTTTAACACTTTGTTATCAAACTGGGTTTACCAGGGATAGAAGCTTTTTAACACTTTTTTATCAAACTTGGTTTATCAGGGATAGAAACTTTTTAACAAATTAACACTTGTTACAAATCTAGGTTTACCAGGGAGGGAAACTTTTTAACACTTGGTTATCAAACTTGGTATATCAGGGATAGAAACTTTTTAACACTTGTTAGAAATCTAGGTTTACCAGGGAGGGAAACTTTTACCACTTTGTTTTAAAACTGGGTTTACCAGGGATGGACATGTTTTAATACTTTAATATACAACTGGGTTTAACTTTTAACATTTGTCGCAAAATCGGATTTGACAGAGGTTTGAACAGTGACTGTCCATTTATAGTATAGAGTCTGATTTACAACAGTGCTTTGTTTCTTTTGAAATTGTGGCTCACATTGATTCAGTCTGCTTATAAACAGTATTATCAATATTTAAGACAAGGTCGACTTTGTAGTGTAGCAATGCCTATGGCTTTCATTTTACCGCTCTAATTCACTAATGCTTTTATGTAGCCCTTTACATGAATAATTTAACATTATAAAGCATATTCATGGTTGTTAGCATAAAAGTTATAAGCAAAATTATCATCGATTTTGAATTGAGAGTTTGAGACTTTACAGCACCAGTTTCTGTGAATTTGACTACTGCATTTCTTGCTCCAATTATTGGAGTTATCAGAAGTAAACTGTTACCATTGTAGATTTTAAGGAATGTTTTACTTGAAATGTATCTTTTTTAATCTAATTTTGTTAACCCATTCAAATTGAAAGAAAAGAAAAGATGGAAAAAGTAAAGAAAGTTTATCCATTTGTTCATAAAGAGAGCTTATATAACTTTTTATCTGGAATTGGCACTCTTCTCCATTTACAACTATACTTTCTACTCCTAACTTAATTGTTTTTCATTCACATACGTAACTTTTTACAATGAAGAAATATTATGCATATAACCTTTTTTCAACAATTTTGTTCTTATTATTATTTTTTTGATATTGGGTATATACAGATCATGCAAAAATAGTTTCTTCTTTCATTCTTTATTTTCTTTTTTGTTGACTGGCTCTTCCAACAATTTGAAAAAAAAGTTTTGTTTCAAAACCAGGATATTTGGCATGCTCAGAATTGTCTCTAAATATTAACAAGGCCAATTCCTAAAATTTAAAAGAAAATACAAACAATAAATAAACACCATTGAAATGGACATAGTTTAAAACTAAAAATATTAATTGCTTGCACTTGGAATAGTTTACGATGATTCCTTTTATGTCAAAGTTAATTTATTAATGATAATCCTATTCAATCAAATTGATGCGACAATGTAAATAGTATATATTTTCATGAAGAACATATTTATTGTGATCCAATATATCTATAAACGAATTAGATATATTTATTATTTATATAAGTGGTATATAGACATACAGTAAATATTGAGGCCCATCGTAAAATCATGTCGCACATTGTTCACATAGTAATTACGCAAATCCTGTATTGCGATTAACCCATCCCATGTAAGTATATATAAAACTCCGTTATACCAATATTGTGATTTTTCAAGTTCGTTATATATAACAACGCATGTAGTAAACACCTACTCCATAACAAGTTCTCGAAACGTATCTATCCAGGTACCATCCATCCGCTATCAAAATCAACAAGGACTTTATCCCAGGCTATAAATGCCACAAAGCGTTTACAAGAGTAGCTATCAAAATCCCGCTACTAATACAGTGTTCAACCAGGACTGAATCCCAGGCTCTAAATGCCACACAGGGACACCGGCGTAGCTTTCAAACAAGCTATATACATATATCGATCCCAAATGATGGAGTCGATCCTACCTGGTTACATATTAACACGGGGTTTCAGTGCTTCAATGTCACACAAGGACACAAGTCTAGCTATACAACAAGCTATATATCCATCCCAAATGATGGGGACGATCCGATCTGCATATCAAAACAGGGTTTCCGTCTAGCTATCAACAATCGAGGTATCAATCCCAAATTAAAGGGGATGACCGACCTGGTTTTATATTTACGCTGGGTTTCAGTGTTTCAATGCCACACAAGGACACAAGGTTCTAGGATTTTTTTGAGTCATAGCTAGGAGTAACTAAAAAAATCTAAAAAATGTTGAAAAAAAACACCATACAGGAGAGTTGCACAAAAAAAATTACAATTTTGCCCCAGGCGCTGCTAATCAAGCTTTTTATTGCCCTGAATATTTAGCAAGTTTTGCTCCAATATCTTTTGATTTTTTTAAATCACCACAAAAAATACGCAACAATGTATTTTGTTCTTGTTTGAAATGTACGGATATGAAAATATAGAATAAGATTAAACTAAACATAAGGTGAATAAGATGTAATCAAAATAATTAATTGCTGGAAGTAATTTCGTCTACAGGTAAACAAACAGTGATGTTCATATTCTCTCTACATATATCACTGCAAGCTAGCCAGAAGGAGAAAGTAAATTTTTGCTTAGACCTCGTAGCCCCTCTAACTTTGGCTTTGATTTTATGTACAAGTATGAGAAAATGATGCTATTTAAGAGTTGCAAAAAACGTTTTTTTCTGCAGGCTGAAACAACTGGTGAAATATTTCAAACGGCTTTATTCTATTATCTAAAAATTGTGCACCATAAAAATGGTATCAAATTAATCTTATAGTTTTTCTCTACATTACTGTATTCTCAGTTAGGTTACAGAGCCGGTCTCTATCAATATTTAATATTCTTTTCGACAATTTATAAAAAAAAAACACTGTTTTTTTATTATTTTCTTTTTTTTTGCATGTAAAAATATGAGTTGGTTTGGCTGAAAGTAGACTATAGAGACAAGAAGGGAAGGATTTATTATATTAATAATATTGAGAAGAGAAAAGAAAACCTTATTCACTGAATTATAGAGAAAAAGAAAAACACGCTTTAACCCTATATAGATACTTGTAAGGGGATATATATATAAATATATGTGTAGCCTCAATCCCCCCTAAGCTACCCCCGAGAAAAAGACAAAGTAGAAGCAATACATTTTCATATCCATGTGTTACAAGGCTTGCTCATTTTAGACAAGTGTACACCTCTGAAGTTAATACAGTGAAACCCTTAATAACGAATTCATCGAAAGAATTCCTCAAATGTCGTATTCTTCACTTTCTGATAATGGAATGTTGCAGATATTTAGTTTTTTAATTAAATGATTATATGGAACTCTTTAAAACTGTTCCCGCATATTCATGTCTATTTATTTATTTTCGCAAATAATGAAATTTACGTAATATAGTATAAAACTCATTGAAATTTGTCAAGACGACATTTGATAAATTCTTCCGATGTATTCGTTATTAAGGGTTTCACTGTAGTTAGGGTGCATAATATTTTTTTTTCTGACAAATCAGTTGCGTTCCGACCAGTGCATAGTACAGACCTCTACTGGGGTCTCAGAACCAAAGAGAAAGAGGCACTGTGAAAGCTGTGTTTGCTTAGTCAGCTCAAACTCAAGGTTGATACAGAAAGGAACTGAAAACCTCCCCCCCCCCCCGCACACAAGACGGAATCTAATAAAAGGAACATGAGAAGAGCCTTCGATCTATGTGTCTGAACAAGTGCACATCAATCTGGCTTTTTACCCCTTTCACATAGGATACTAGATTTCCCATGCGGATCTCTGAACTTCCATGGAACCTAGTACCCATACAATGCAACATTAGACTGAAAGTCTTCAAAATAAAATAAACCTCATACACTACTTCCTCAAACTTCCTTATCTCTATTCTCTCCTGATCCATAGCTTGATATCATAAAGAACCACTTGGAAATGCCTCAAAATGAAGCAAATGAGTAAAATAAGAAGAAAAGAATGAAGAAGCAACCAATTTTGGACTAATGGGGATCCCCCCCCCCTTCCCCAAGTCAGTAAGTATAGAAGCGCTAATCATAAGCATGTGCTAATGATTAAACAATAAAGAGAACAGAAAATAGAACAAAGGGGCCTCTCTACAGGGTTTAGAAAGCCAGCAACTTGTGTCTGCTTTGAAGTTCCAAAAAGTGGTTTTTTCTTTCAAAATTAGCTGAACAAGATGGAAGATGCATGACCAGGAGAAAACTGGAGAACACGAATTATAAAAATGTCAATAATGTGTCAAAAGAAGAGGAGTGTTCACAAATGTGGGAGCATGCAATATAATTGCATTTAATTTACTATCATCTAATAATTTATAAAATATTGTTAAAATTAAAACGGTACGGTTTGAAAATCTGAGATTTTTTAAATCATTCCCATAAAAGTTTACTAGAGTACTTTGTAACTACTTTTTTTGTTAATTCAGGAATTTTATATAAATAATTTCTAGCTTTATTGGATTTAATTAAGTAAAATTATGGAAAATTATGGAAAAAATGCATAAGAATCCTGATTTCAAGGTTTGCAGAAGATTAAATGTCAAAATAATGCTTGGAAGTCAAAAAAGAGACTGTCAGCTAAATTTAAATTGAAATCCTTTACCCAAAGATATAAAACAGCACCCTTTAAAGCTTTGTCTGTTCAAGTATGAATTAGTCTTTATTGTTTTAAAAACTGATAATTAACTATTGTGGGTTCTCTAAAAAAGAGACAATTGCGCATTTTTACAACTAAAAAATGACAGTATTGTAGAGAGGTTCAAATCCCCTGATAAATGAGAGGGCTCAAAGGAATCCAGGAAGGAGTTGGAACCGAATCTTGATAAGAGAAAGAAGTGTCAAGCTCTTCTTGAAGAACTTAATCCTTAATCTTTATAGTAAAAATACATAATCTTCACAACATCTTATTTTTTCATGAAAGAAATTTTTTACATAGAGGGTATTGTTCAACAGGTGCATTTTTTTCTTAAGACTTATTTTTGTAAGAAATTCTTTAAAGATGTTTTCTTATAATTTGTTTTTCCCCAGATATTGTTTACTCGTTTATTCAGTATTAATTGGTTTTTGGCGAACTTTACACACAATATAATAAGAGATTTCCTAGCTAGCTTTTAGCTGTATATTTATAGAGTAGAGGTATTTCTACTAATAGCATAAGGGCCCGGTGTTGCCCGTTGAATTTTGAAAACACTTTGGAAAAATATTAAATTCTAATTTAAAAAAAAAATTTTTAAGAAATCGATATGCCTCGGGTTCCTTAAAAAATTCAGCTGTTTGGTCTGTTGGTAGTTTTCTAATAAACAATTTTTGGACCCCCCTCCTATCAATTTTGTACATGGATCTCATATGTATAACACATCGATATAATTGGACATTTGGCCACAGCGCCTGGCCCGCTAGCTTGTCCTAGCCACGGCGCTCGGTCCATAGCCTGTCCTAGCCGCAGCGCTCGGCCCCCTAGCCTGTCCCAGCTCCCTGGCCTGTCCTAGCTGCAGCGCTCGGACCCCTAGCCTGTCCTAGACGCAGTGCTCGGTCCAGAAGTTGTCTTAACCTAACCTAACCTAACCCTAAAAAAAAAATAATGATATTTTTGCAGAAAAATAAGTGGTCATGTACAAAATTGATAGAAGGAGGGGCCCAAAAATCGTATACTAGGACGGACCCGGTCTGTTATAGCTAACATATGAATATAGAACGAAGAGCTTTCTGATATGGATTATGATGATAGATACTTTATGAATATGATTGAATATTAGAAAATCTAGAAACCTAATTTCATGATGCTGTTTGAATAAATTAATTTAAGCAACAAAAACATTCTGAAATTGCTCTATGTACAGTTAGAACATTTACAAAGTCTAGTGAACATGATTCACAACATGAAAAACATACCATTTTGACTTGATAAGTGATTAAATAAGTTATTTTCAGCTATTTGCTTTGTAACAACAGCAAAAACTCTTCAATATTGATAAATTGCTGTTTTCCTGTTCTTCAATTTTCTGGGTCTCGTTGGATCAAAAAGGGCCGTGGCTACCTTAATATTGTTACATATGAAAGAAAAATGAATAAATAAATCAATGCAACTACTAATTTGATTAAATATTCGACGAGTCAGTTTTTCTTACAATTTATTATTATTTACAAAGATACAAAAACTAAAGGAAAATACTATACGAATCAAATATTATGAATTGAGAATGGAACAGAGTGATGGGAGATCTTCAGGGGATGGTGTTAACTCTGGAGCTGATCTTCAACTAACTATTTTCCCCAGATTTTGCTCCACCCTAGGCTAGAGCTTAACCCTAGTTCCCCGGGAGCTGGCCGGCTGTCCCCCCAGCACCCGGGCCTCTGGAATAACGGAACTTTCAGCTTGGCTTCGGTTTTCCGCGTGGCTTGGGTTATTTATAGAATTCACATGCAAACTCAAATAAATCCGTTAGGATTCAAAATAGGATTCAAAAGTCCAACCGAAGGGTAAAAGGGGGGGGCATGATACCCCTCGGCAGCTATGGTCTCAGCGATCTAAAAAATCCTTTAATCGCTGATCGTAAAAGATCAACAAAATCACACATTGTTACAATATGTCGCATTCTTAACTTTATTGTGGAATACTGCAGATACAAGGTGTCCCTCAAAACATGACAGTTGGTGAATAGTTTAGAATGTCTTCTTCCATAATTAGTTAAGTTGTTTGATATTAAAGAGAATGATGAAAAATACTGTTTGCCAATTATATTATTGTAAAATTGATTTCCAAGTAAAATATATTTGAGAAAAAGATATTTTTAACGAAATGACATGCAAAAAGTCTTTACATTCAAAACTATTCAACAACTGTCATGTTTCGTGGGACACCCTGTATTTAGTTTTTTAATTAAATGTTTATATGGAGCGTTTTAAAACTGTTCCCGCATATTCATGGCTATTTATTTATTTTTGCAATTAGTAAGATTTACGTATAAAACCCATTAAAAATTGTCAAGACGACATTTCGTAGATTTTTTCGATGACTCAAAACCTCTGGGGTAAACTGTAATTTTTTTTGTAAACCCTCACTTTAGCCAATGTTAGGGGCTCTCATTATCTCATATAATAAGACATGGGGGTATTTTATGCTAAATAAGAGAAAAGTGTAGTTGGGTCAACTAGATCCGGACTGATACGAATAATTTTTCAAGACTGGGTCGACTTTCAAGTGTCGCAACACCTTGGTCTACCTAAAATTCTAAAATATTGAATTTTACACTATTTAACTATTATTACAATCTTCTTATTATTTTTTCAAGAATTAAATTTAGAAAATTATTTTATCTTTCCGGGAATGGTTTTCCCAGGAGACAGTCTGAGTGCAGAGCATAATTTATTTAGAAGGTTTTATACGGTTTTTTCTTTATTTTACTCATTTTCAGTTTTCACTCTTTATATTCTTAATATTAATAATAATGAATTCCTACCTAGTTTGTCCGGTGTACAATGCATGCAGAAATCTGAAAAGTAAATTTCTCAGATCTTCTATCTTAAATTCTAGCTTCTGATCGTTATATTTAAACAGTTTCAGGTCGTCATTAAATTCTCATCCTTTGTGGTTAATCCTGTAGTTGTCTGTCTGCTATCAGATTTAGCTGAATTTTTCACTTACAACTGTTTACTAATAAATGGAAGAAACTCTGGCATAACCTCCAGCATAATAATAATCAAATTTGCAGTACAGTCCAGGTGTAGTTCCCTACTCATATGTTAGTAAAGATAGATTAGTTCTGCACACTATAACCTCGTTGGAAGAACTACACTATAACCTTGTTGGAATAACTACACTATAACCTCATTGGAAGAACTACACTATAACCTCGTTGGAAGAACTACATAACCTTGTTGGAAGAACTACACTATTACCTCGTTGGAAGAACTACACTATAACCTCGTTGGAAGAACTACACTATAACCTCGTTGGAAGAACTACACTATAACCTCGTTGGAAGAACTACATAACCTTGTTGGAAGAACTACACTATAACCTCGTTGGAAAACTACATAACCTTGTTGGAAGAACTACACTATAACCTCGTTGGAAGAACTATATAACCTCGTTGTAAGAACTACACTATAACCTCGTTGGAAGAACTACACTATAACCTCGTTGGAAGAACTGCACTATAACCTCGTTGGAAGAACTACACTATAACCTCAATGGAAGAACTACAATATAACCTCGTTGGAAGAACTGCACCATAACCTCGTTGGAAGAACTACATAACCTCGTTGGAAGAACTACACTATAAGCTCGTTGGAAGAACTACACTATAACCTCGTTGGAAGAACTACACTGTAACCTCGTTGGAAGAACTGCACTATAACCTCGTTGGAAGAACTACACTATAACCTCGTTGGAAGAGCTACACTATAACCTCGTTGGAAGAACTACAATATAACCTCGCTGGATATAACCTCGTTGGAAGAACTACATAACCTCGTTGGAAGAACTACAATATAACCTTGTTGGAAGAACTACATAACCTCGTTGGAAGAACTACACTATAACCTCGTTGGAAGAACTACATAACCTCATTGAAAGAACTACACTATAACCTCGTTGGAAGAACTACATAACCTTGCTGGAAGAACTACAATATAACCTCGTTGGAAGAACTACACTATAACCTCGTTGGATGAACTACACAATAACTTCGTTGGAAGAACTACACTATAACCTCGTTGGAAGAACTACA